>NW_026906194.1:445000-645376 GCF_033807715.1 Cololabis saira | reverse complement strand
AAAAAATCAGAAGGTAAAACAGTGTTTTCACAGAAATCCGCTTTTTAGCTGTTTCTTACCGAGAAACGATCATTTTGAACCTGAAAGACAGGTTAGTGGTTTGGTGAGTCCAATAATGAAGGGAGTCACTCAAATAAACGATATAGACTCCCTCCTTCAATTCTCTGACGTTTTCAATAGCTTGCCTTAAAAAATCAGAAGGTAAAACAGTGTTTTCACAAAAATCCGCTTTTTGGCTGCTTCTCAGCAAGAAACGGTCATTTTGAACCTGAAACACAGGTAAGTGGTTTGGTGAGTCCAACAATGAAAGGAGTCACTCAAATCAACTATATAGACTCCCTCCTTCAATTTTCTGACTTTTTCAATGGCTTGCCTTAAAAAATCAGAAGGTAAAACAATGTTTTTACAGAAATCCGCTTTTGGGCTGCTTCTCAGCGAGAAACAGTCATTTTGAACCTGAAACACAGGTAAGTGGTTTGGTGAGTCCAATAATGAAAGGAGTCACTCAAATCAACTATATAGACTCCCTCCTTCAATGTTCTGACGTTTTCAATAGCTTGCCTTAAAAAATCAGAAGGTAAAACAATGTTATTACAGAAATCCGCTTTTTGGCTGCTTCTCAGCGAGAAACGATCATTTTGAACCTGAAACACAGGTAAGTGGTTTGGTGAGTCCAATAATGAAAGGAGTCACTCAAATCAACTATATAGACTCCCTCCTTCAATTTTCTGATGTTTTCAATAGCTTGCCTTAAAAAATCAGAAGGTAAAACAGTCTTATCACAGAAATCCGCTTTTTGGCTGTTTCTCAGCGAGAAACAGTCCTTTTGAACCTGAAACACAGGTAAGTGGTTTGGTGAGTCCAATAATGAAAGGAGTCCATCTATCCATCCATCCCTCGCTTTATCCGTTCCCGGGTCGCCTCAGCAGAGATGCCCAGACTTCCTTCACCCCAGACACTTCCTCCAGCTCCTCCGGGGGGAGTCCGAGGCGCTCCCAGGCCAGCCGAGAGACATAGTCTCCTCCAGCGTGTCCCAGGTCTCCTCCCGGTGGGACATGCCTGGAACACCTCCCTAGGGAGGCGTCCAGGGGGCATCCGGTACAGATTCCCAAGCCTCCTCAGCTGACTCCTCTCAATGTGAAGGAGCAGCGGCTCGACTCCGAGCTCCTCCCGGGTAACCGAACTCCTCACCCTATATCTAAGGGAGCGTCCACCCACCCTGCGGAGGAAACTCATCTCGGCCGCTTGTATCCGCGATCTTGTCCTTTCGGTCACTACCCAAAGTTCATGACCATAGGTGAGGGTAGGTGCGTAGATTGACCGGTAAATCGAGAGCTTCGCCTTTCGACTCAGCTCCCTCTTCACCACGACGGTCCGGTACATCGACCGCATAACTGCGGACGCTGCGCCGATCCGTCTGTCAATCTCCCGCTCCATCGTTCCCTCACTCGTGAACAAGATCCCGAGATACTTGAACTCCTCCACCTGTGGCAGGACTTCCCCACCCACCCGGAGAAGGCACGCCACCCTTTGCCGGTGGAGAACCATGGCCTCGGTTTTGGAGGTGCTGATTCTCATCACTGCCACGTCGCACTCGGCCGCAAACCGCCCCAGCGCATGCTGAAGGTCCCGGTCTGATGAAGCCAACAGGACAACATCATCTGCAAAAAGCAGAGATGAAATCCTGAGGTTCCCAAACCGGAACCCCTCCGGCCCCTGGCTGCGCCTAGAAATCCTGTCCATAAAAATTATGAACAGGACCGGTGACAAAGGGCAGCCCTGCCGGAGTCCAACATGCACCGGGAACAAGTCTGACTTACTGCCGGCAATGCGAACCAGACTCCTACTCCGATCATACAGAGACCGGACAGCCCTTAATAGAGGGCCCCGGACTCCATACTCACTGAGCACCCCCGACAGGATGGCACGAGGGACACGGTCAAATGCCTTCTCCAGATCCACAAAGCACATGTAGACTGGTTGGGCAAATTCCCATGAACCCTCGAGCACCCTGCGGAGGGTATAGAGTGTTCCGCGACCGGGACGAAAACCGCATTGTTCCTCCTGAATCCGAGGTTCAACTATCGGCCGTAATCTCCTCTCCAGTACCCTGGAGTAGACTTTCCCGGGGAGGCTGAGAAGTGTGATCCCCCTGTAGTTGGAACACACTCTCCGGTCCCCCTTTTTAAACAGAGGGACCACCACCCCGGTTTGCCACTCCAGCGGTACTGTCCCCTTCCTCCATGCAATGTCGCAGATGCGTGTCAGCCAAGACAGCCCTACGACATCCAGAGACTTGAGGTACTCAGGGCGAATCTCATCCACCCCCGGTGCCCTGCCACTGAGGAGCTTACGAACTACCTCAGTGACCTCGGCTTGGGTGATGGATGAGCACGCCCCAGAGTCCACACTCTCTGCTTCCTCAGTGGAAGGCATGTCAGTCGGGTTGAGGAGATCTTCGAAGTATTCCTTCCACCGTCCGACGATGTCCCCAGTCGAAGTCAACAGCTCCCCACCCGCACCATAAACGGTGCCGGCAGAGTACTGCTTCCCCCTTCTGAGGTGCCGAACAGTCCTCCAGAATTTCCTCAAGGCCGACCGAAAGTCTTCCTCCATGGCCTCCCCGAACTCCTCCCAGGCCCGGGTTTTTGCCTCCAGGACTGCTCGAGCCGCGGCTCGCTTGGCCTGCCGGTACCCATGTACTGCGTCAGGAGGCCCACCGGCCAACGTAGGACTCCTTCTTCAGTCTGACGGCATCCTGTACTTCCGGTGTCCACCACCGGGTTCTAGGATTGCCGCCACGACAGGCACCGGAGACCTTGCGACCACAACTTCGAGCCGCCGCGTCGACAATGGAGGCAGAGAACATGGTCCACTCGGACTCAATGTCCCCCGCCTCCCCAGGGATCTGAGAGAAGCTCTCCCGGAGGTGGGAGTTGAAGATGTCCCTGACAGAGGGCTCGGCCAGACGTTCCCAACAGACCCTCACAATCCGTTTGGATCTGCCCGGTCTGTCCAACCTCCTCCTCCACCAGCGCATCCAACTCACCACCAGATCGTCATCAGTTGACAGCTCAGCCCCTCTCTTCACCCAAGTGTCCAAGACTTGCGGCCGAAGGTCAGATGAAATGACAACAAAGTCGATCATTGACCTCCGGCCTAGGGTGTCCTGGTGCCATGTGCACTGATGGACACCCTTATGCCTGAACATGGTGTTCGTTATGGACAAACTGTGACTAGCACAGAAGTCCAACAACAAAACACAGCTCGGGTTCAGATCGGGGAGGCCGTTCCTCCCAATCACGCCTCTCCAGGTATCACTGTCATTGCCCACGTGAGCGTTGAAGTCCCCCAGTAGAACAATGGAGTCCCCAGTTGGAGCACTATCAAGTACTCCTCCCAGGGACCCCAAGAAGGCCGGGTACTTCTTGGGGTTGCTGTTCGGCCCGTAGGCACACAACAAAAGTGAGAGACCTTTCCCCGACCCGAAGGCGCAGGGAAGCGAGGGTGAACTCCAACACATGGCGGCTGAGCTGAGGGGCTATAACCAAGCCCACACCAGCACGCTGCCTCTCACCCTGGGCAACTCCAGAGTAGTGGAGGGTCCAGCCCCTTTCAAGGAGCTGGGTTCCACAGCCCAAGCTATGTGTGGAAGTGAGCCCGACTATCTCTAGCCGGTATCTTTCAACCTCACGCACAAGCTCCGGCTCCTTCCCCCCCAGCGAGGTGACATTCCATGTCCCCACTCTGAGGGTTTTAGTCCAGGGATTGGGTCGTCGAGGCACCCCGCCTCGACTGCTACCCAGATCACAAGGCACCGACCTGCCATGGTCCTTCCTGCGGGTGGTGGGCCTACGGGACGGCGGACCCGCGTCGCCGTTTCGGGCTGAACCCGGCCGGGTCCCACGGGCAAAGCCCCAACCCAAGGCCTGGCTCCAGGGCGGGGCCCCGGTAACGCCGATCCGGGCGACGTAGCGGTCCTTTGATGTCTCCTCTTCATGATAGGCTTTGTGAACCGCTCTTAGTCTGGCCCGTCACCCAGGACCTGTTTGCCATGGGAGACCCTACCAGGGGCTAACCCCGACAACATAGCTCCTAGGATCACTCGGGCACACAAACCCCTCCACAACAGTAAGGTGGCGGTTCAAGGAGAGGATGAAAGGAGTCACTCAAATCAACTATATAATTCAATTCAATTCAATTTTATTTATATAGCGTCTAATACAACAGAGTTGTCTCTAGACGCTTTACAGAGACCCATACCCAGAACATGACCCCCGAGCAGTTATTACATAAACAATGGCAGGTAAAAACTCCCCTAGTGGGAGAAAAACCTTAAGCCAAACAGTGGCAAGGAAAAACTCCCCTTTAGGAGGGAAGAAACCTTGAGCAGGACCAGGCTCATCAGGGGGGACCCTCCTGCCGAGGGCCAGACTGGTGGGTCAGGGACGGCAACAGACCAGCAGGCAGGTGGAAGCAGCAACGGGATGACCGGGGGTGGGGACCGCAGGCCAGCACACAGCTCCCGAAGCTCCGGCCCAATCAGCAAGTCCCAGGTTGGGGTGCAGGGTCAGGAAAAGACTTGTGCTCCGTAATGCAAGCTACAAGCCACCCACGGCCACCTGCAGGACAAAAGAGAGAAAAGGGAGGAGAAGGGGGGGCCAGCAACGGGATGACCAGGGGTGGGGACCGCAGGCCAGCACGCAGCTCCCGAAGCTCCGGCCCAATCATCAAGTCCCAGGTTGGGGTGCAGGGTCGGGGAAAGGTTGAGAAGGGGCAGGGCCAGGGAGAGGAGTCTTGAGGGACGAACATTCTCCCCCGCCCAAAAGGGGCCGTTACCCTGCCCCCCTCACTCCCACACTGCAGGTTCCGGTGTCCGGCAAAGGATGCTGCAACATGGACAAAAGAGGGAAAGGGGAGGAGAAGGGGGGGCCAGCACAAGAAACCACAGGAGCGACTCTGACACACTAAAGTTTACACTACCTAGAGATTTACCAACACCAGCTAGAGGTTTACTAAACACTAACTATAGGCTTTACTAAACAGAAATGTTTTAAGTTTAGTTTTAAAGGTGGAGGTGGTGTCAGCCCCCTTAACCCAGATTGGAAGTTGGTTCCATAGTAGTGGCGCCTGATAGCAGAACGCCCGCCCTCCAAATCTACATTTAGATACTCTAGGAACTACGAGTAAACCTGCACTCTGAGAACGGAGAGCTCTGACAGGAACATAAGGCACTATCAGGTCTTGCAAATAATGCGGAGCTAAGCCGTTTTGGGCTTTATACGCAAGTAATAAAATTTTAAATTGGATTCTGAATTTTACGGGTAACCAATGGAGCGACGCTAACACTGGAGAGACGTGGTTTTGGCATTTTCTCAGCGAGAAACGGTCATTTTGTACCTGAAACACTTTAAGTGGTTTGGTGAGTCCAATAATGAAATGAGTCTCTCAAATCAACTACATAGACTCCTTTCTCCAATTTTCTGACGTTTTCAATAGCTTGCCTTAAAAAATCAGAAGGTAAATCAATGTTATGACAGAAATCCGCTTTTTGGCAGTTTCTCAGCGAGAAACAGTCATTTTGTACCTGAAACACTGTAAGTGGTTTGGTGAGTCCAATAATGAAATGAGTCGCTCAAATCAACTACATAGACTCCTTTCTCCAATTTTCTGACGTTTTCAATAGCTTGCCTTAAAAAATCAGAAGGTAAAACAATGTTATGACAGAAATCCGCTTTTTGGCAGTTTCTCAGCGAGAAACAGTCATTTTGAACCTGAAACACTGTAAGTGGTTTGGTGAGTCCAATAATGAAATGAGTCTCTCAAATCAACTACATAGACTCCTTTCTCCAATTTTCTGACGTTTTCAATAGCTTGCCTTAAAAAATCAGAAGGTAAAACAATGTTATTACAGAAATCCGCTTTTTGGCAGTTTCTCAGCGAGAAACAGTCATTTTGAACCTGAATAACTGTAAGTGGGTTGGTGAGTCCAATAATGAAATGAGTCTCTCAAATCAACTACATAGACTCCTTTCTCCAATTTTCTGACGTTTTCAATAGCTTGCCTTAAAAAATCAGAAGGTAAATCAATGTTATGACAGAAATCCGCTTTTTGGCATTTTCTCAGCGAGAAACAGTCATTTTGTACCTGAAACACTGTAAGTGGTTTGGTGAGTCCAATAATGAAATGAGTCTCTCAAATCAACTACATAGACTCCTTCCTTCAATTTTCTGACGTTTTCAATAGCTTGCCTTAAAAAATCAGAAGGTAAATCAATGTTATGACAGAAATCCGCTTTTTGGCAGTTTCTCAGCGAGAAACAGTCATTTTGTACCTGAAACACTGTAAGTGGTTTGGTGAGTCCAATAATGAAATGAGTCTCTCAAATCAACTACATAGACTCCTTTCTCCAATTTTCTGACGTTTTCAATAGCTTGCCTTAAAAAATCAGAAGGTAGGATTCTTAATAGGACTAGCTGTTAATATCCCTAAAATATATCAGCACGATAACTCCTATCGGACATGACTGTGGGGTGGAGTTTGGACAAGATCGCGGGGCACCACCAAATCTACACGTCATCAGTTGTGTGCCTTGTCTTCATCAGGTGTTTCGGCCTCTTAACACAATACACCCTCTTCCAAGGTTGGCCTGCCACAGGCTGATCAGACCTGGGTGTGTGTCATATGGTGGCACCCCGTGGTCATCAAACAGCCCATGTTGCATCCCTCCGTTTCAGCCACAGCCAGTGACTGCTCCGTTCGGCTGCTTTGGCAAGTTCTTTTATTGCCTTCCGCTGGGCCTGTCCTCTGATCCTAACTTCCTTCAGGAGCCGTGTGGTGGACCTGGCTACAAAGCCTCGGCAGCCAACCTCCACTGGCCACACCTTTACGTTCCATCCCCGCGCCTCAGCATCAGCTGCTAGGTTAGCATAACGCAGCCTTTTTCTTTCGAATGCTTCGTCGATGTTATCCTCCCACGGGACAGTCAGCTCCACAATGAAGACACGCCGGCAGGACTTGGACCAGAGGACCAAATCTGGGCGCAGGTTGGTTGCTGCGATTTCTGGCGGGAAAGTGAGCCTCTGGCTGAGGTCTACCCGCATTTCCCAATCCCGGGCTGTGTCCAGTGGGCCTGAGTTTGGAGGTGATGGCTTGGTTCTCCGTTTCTCCCCTTGTCGGACGAATGTTGTCTTCCGTGGGAGGGTGGTCTGGGTTTTGAAAGGCATGGCGTTGATGGTGACCCTCTTGTCCTCAAGTTCGGCAGCCAAGCACTTCAACACTTGGTTATGGCGCCAGGTGTATCTTCCTTGAGTCAGGCTGGTCTTGCAACCCACCAGGATGTGTTTGAGGGTTGCTGTGGCTGCACACTGCAGGCAGGCTGGGTCCTCTCCATACCAGAGATGTAGGTTGGTTGGAGAGGGCAGGACATCATAAGTGGCTCTGATGATGAAGCTGAGCCTATTAGGCTCCATGCTCCACATCTCATTCCACGTGATTTTCCTCCTCTCCACACCCTCCCACCTCATCCAGCGTTCTTGCTGGGCTTGGGAGACTGCCTTGGCACACCTGGCTGCCTCCTCCTGGTTGCGCACCTCCTCAACCACCATGTGTCGCCGTTCAGACGGAGTAGCCTTTTGCCAAGCGGGTGTTGTTGCTTCCAGGCCAAGACCCCCTCTGCCATGTTGGACTCGTCCCACTATATCCCGGTGTCTGAGGGTGGTCTTTGCCACTGCTACTGCTGCAGATGGTTTCCATTTCCTCCCTGTTGCCAGGTTTGGAGCCGCATCTCTGACGCATGGGTCCCGGGATTCTGTAAGAGTCATTTCCACCCTTGTTTTGGCACATTTGTACTCCTCCACCAGGCTTGAGATTGGAAGGGAGAGCGCTCCATTGCCATACAGGCCTATGCTGGAAAGGCATTCTGGCAGTCCAAGCCACTTCCTCACTTGGGCATTCACCAGTCTCTCAAGCCGATTGACATGAGATAAGGTGACCTCATAGATGGAAATTGGCCACATGAGGCGAGGTAGCAGCCCAAACTAAAAGCACCATAGCTTCAATTTTCCAGGGAGAGCAGTGTTGTTAATCTGCTTGGGGCCGCTGATTGTATCCTGCCTGAGTTGTTCCACCTGCTCAGAGTCTTTAAGTTCTGCGCTATACCATCGGCCAAGGCTTTTGATAGGCTTCTCCAGAACTGTTGGGATTGGCTGGTCGTCCACATAGAACCTTAGAAGTCTATGTAGTTGATTTGAGAGACTCATTTCATTATTGGACTCACCAAACCACTTACAGTGTTTCAGGTTCAAAATGACTGTTTCTCGCTGAGAAACTGCCAAAAAGCGGATTTCTGTAATAACATTGTTTCAAGTGTCTGAGAGAGCTTAGCAAGGGGCCTCGCATTGACCATTACTTCCTTAGAGGTAGGGCAAATCCGTCGAGTGAAGCCCAGTGGCAGGATATTCACCACAGTCCACAGGGTATCAGAACCCCAGACGAAGCTCAATCAAGCACAGATCCATTTATGAACATCAGCCCAGAGCCCATCCAGCCACAGACAGCAGTAGAGCGGAGGCTGACTGGACGAAAACCTCAAATCTTGTGGCCTAAATCCTGTCAGAAAAAGGAGTGGGAAACCACAGGCACAGACCTCGTCCACCTTTTAGAAGGTCTGAAAGGGGGTGTGGAGAAAAAACTGGACAAGATCGGAGAGACCATTTATAGCTATGGAGCAGAGAGATTTGGTGTGAAACGTGAGAACTTGCAGACACAGAAGGAACCATCTGCTCATCTCAAGTCCAGGAGACAACGTGACTCGTGAAAGAAAGGAGGTGCCTGAGGAAACAATGGAAGAAGGCCACGGAAGTGGAAAGGAAAGGCCTTGGGGCACTACAGGGCGACATCAAGCAGCGTCTGGCAGCACTGCGAAGAGCAGAATGCCTGAGAAGGCAACATAAGAAGAGAGAGCGAACGAGGACTGCCTTCTACAGAGATCCCTATAAATTTGTTAAGGACCTCTTTGTCAGGGAGAAATCTGGGACCCTCAAAGTACCCATAAGAGAACTGGAAGAAACGAGTCTCTCAAATCAACTACATAGACACCTTTCTCCAATTTTCTAACGTTTTCAATAGCTTGCCTTAAAAATTCAGAAGGTAAAACAATGTTATTACAGAAATCCGCTTTTTGGCATTTTCTCAGCGAGAAACGGTCATTTTGTACCTGAAACACTGTAAGTGGTTTGGTGAGTCCAATAATGAAATGAGTCTCTCAAATCAACTACATAGACTCCTTTCTCCAATTTTCTGACGTTTTCAATAGCTTGCCTTAAAAAATCAGAAGGTAAATCAATGTTATGACAGAAATCCGCTTTTTGGCAGTTTCTCAGCGAGAAACAGTCATTTTGTACCTGAAACACTGTAAGTGGTTTGGTGAGTCCAATAATGAAATGAGTCTCTCAAATCAACTACATAGACTCCTTTCTCCAATTTTCTAACGTTTTCAATAGCTTGCCTTAAAAAATCCGAAGGTAAATCAATGTTATGACAGAAATCCGCTTTTTGGCATTTTCTCAGCGAGAAACAGTCATTTTGTACCTGAAACACTGTAAGTGGTTTGGTGAGTCCAATAATGAAATGAGTCTCTCAAATCAACTACATAGACACCTTTCTCCAATTTTCTAACGTTTTCAATAGCTTGCCTTAAAAAATCAGAAGGTAAATCAATGTTATGACAGAAATCCGCTTTTTGGCATTTTCTCAGCGAGAAACAGTCATTTTGTACCTGAAACACTGTAATTGGTTTGGTGAGTCCAATAATGAAATGAGTCTCTCAAATCAACTACATAGACTCCTTTCTCCAATTTTCTGACGTTTTCAATAGCTTGCCTTAAAAAATCAGAAGGTAAATCAATGTTATGACAGAAATCCGCTTTTTGGCATTTTCTCAGCGAGAAACAGTCATTTTGTACCTGAAACACTGTAAGTGGTTTGGTGAGTCCAATAATGAAATGAGTCTCTCAAATTAACTACATAGACACCTTTCTCCAATTTTCTAACGTTTTCAATAGCTTGCCTTAAAAAATCAGAAGGTAAATCAATGTTATGACAGAAATCCGCTTTTTGGCATTTTCTCAGCGAGAAACAGTCATTTTGTACCTGAAACACTGTAAGTGGTTTGGTGAGTCCAATAATGAAATGAGTCGCTCAAATCAACTACATAGACTCCTTTCTCCAATTTTCTGACGTTTTCAATAGCTTGCCTTAAAAAATCAGAAGGTAAAACAATGTTATTACAGAAATCCGCTTTTTGGCAGTTTCTCAGCGAGAAACAGTCATTTTGAACCTGAAACACTGTAAGTGGTTTGGTGAGTCCAATAATGAAATGAGTCTCTCAAATCAACTACATAGACTCCTTTCTCCAATTTTCTAACGTTTTCAATAGCTTGCCTTAAAAAATCAGAAGGTAAATCAATGTTATGACAGAAATCCGCTTTTTGGCATTTTCAATAATGAAATGAGTCTCTCAAATCAACTACATAGACTCCTTTCTCCAATTTTCTGACGTTTTCAATAGCTTGCCTTAAAAAATCAGAAGGTAAATCAATGTTATGACAGAAATCCGCTTTTTGGCAGTTTCTCAGCGAGAAACAGTCATTTTGTACCTGAAACACTGTAAGTGGTTTGGTGAGTCCAATAATGAAATGAGTCGCTCAAATCAACTACATAGACTCCTTTCTCCAATTTTCTAACGTTTTTAATAGCTTGCCTTAAAAAATCAGAAGGTAAATCAATGTTATTACAGAAATCCGCTTTTTGGCATTTTCTCAGCGAAAAACAGTCATTTTGTACCTGAAACACTGTAAGTGGTTTGGTGAGTCCAATAATGAAATGAGTCCCTCAAATCAACTACATAGACTCCTTTCTCCAATTTTCTGACGTTTTCAATAGCTTGCCTTAAAAAATCAGAAGGTAAAACAATGTTATTACAGAAATCCGCTTTTTGGCATTTTCTCAGCGAGAAACGGTCATTTTGTACCTGAAACACTGTAAGTGGTTTGGTGAGTCCAATAATGAAATGAGTCTCTCAAATCAACTACATAGACTCCTTTCTCCAATTTTCTGACGTTTTCAATAGCTTGCCTTAAAAAATCAGAAGGTAAATCAATGTTATGACAGAAATCCGCTTTTTGGCAGTTTCTCAGCGAGAAACAGTCATTTTGTACCTGAAACACTGTAAGTGGTTTGGTGAGTCCAATAATGAAATGAGTCGCTCAAATCAACTACATAGACTCCTTTCTCCAATTTTCTGACGTTTTCAATAGCTTGCCTTAAAAAATCAGAAGGTAGGATTCTTAATAGGACTAGCTGTTAATATCCCTAAAATATATCAGCACGATAACTCCTATCGGACATGACTGTGGGGTGGAGTTTGGACAGGATCGCGGGGCACCACCAAATCTACACGTCATCAGTTGTGTGCCTTGTCTTCATCAGGTGTTTCGGCCTCTTAACACAATACACCCTCTTCCAAGGTTGGCCTGCCACAGGCTGATCAGACCTGGGTGTGTGTCATATGGTGGCACCCCGTGGTCATCAAACAGCCCATGTTGCATCCCTCCGTTTCAGCCACAGCCAGTGACTGCTCCGTTCGGCTGCTTTGGCAAGTTCTTTTATTGCCTTCCGCTGGGCCTGTCCTCTGATCCCAACTTCCTTCAGGAGCCGTGTGGTGGACCTGGCTACAAAGCCTCGGCAGCCAACCTCCACTGGCCACACCTTTACGTTCCATCCCCGCGCCTCAGCATCAGCTGCTAGGTTAGCATAACGCAGCCTTTTTCTTTCGAATGCTTCGTCGATGTTATCCTCCCACGGGACAGTCAGCTCCACAATGAAGACACGCCGGCAGGACTTGGACCAGAGGACCAAATCTGGGCGCAGGTTGGTTGCTGCGATTTCTGGCGGGAAAGTGAGCCTCTGGCTGAGGTCTACCCGCATTTCCCAATCCCGGGCTGTGTCCAGTGGGCCTGAGTTTGGAGGTGATGGCTTGGTTCTCCGTTTCTCCCCTTGTCGGACGAATGTTGTCTTCCGTGGGAGGGTGGTCTGGGTTTTGAAAGGCATGGCGTTGATGGTGACCCTCTTGTCCTCAAGTTCGGCAGCCAAGCACTTCAACACTTGGTTATGGCGCCAGGTGTATCTTCCTTGAGTCAGGCAGGTCTTGCAACCTACCAGGATGTGTTTGAGGGTTGCTGGGGCTGCACACTGCAGGCAGGCTGGGTCCTCTCCATACCAGAGATGTAGGTTGGTTGGAGAGGGCAGGACATCATAAGTGGCTCTGATGATGAAGCTGAGCCTATTAGCCTCCATGCTCCACATCTCATTCCACGTGATTTTCCTCCTCTCCACACCCTCCCACCTCATTCAGCGTCCTTGCTGGGCTTGGGAGACTGCCTTGGCACACCTGGCTGCCTCCTCCTGGTTGCGCACCTCCTCAACCACCATGTGTCGCCGTTCAGACGGAGTAGCCTTTTGCCAAGCGGGTGTTGTTGCTTCCAGGCCAAGACCCCCTCTGCCATGTTGGACTCGTCCCACTATATCCCGGTGTCTGAGGGTGGTCTTTGCCACTGCTACTGCTGCAGATGGTTTCCATTTCCTCCCTGTTGCCAGGTTTGGAGCAGCATCTCTGACGCATGGGTCCCGGGATTCTGTAAGAGTCATTTCCACCCTTGTTTTGGCACATTTGTACTCCTCCACCAGGCTTGAGATTGGAAGGGAGAGCGCTCCATTGCCATACAGGCCTATGCTGGAAAGGCATCTCGGCAGTCCAAGCCACTTCCTCACTTGGGCATTCACCAGTCTCTCAAGCCGATTGACATGAGATAAGGTGACCTCATAGATGGAAATTGGCCACATGAGGCGAGGTAGCAGCCCAAACTGAAAGCACCATAGCTTCAATTTTCCAGGGAGAGCAGTGTTGTTAATCTGCTTGAGGCCGCTGATTGTATCCTGCCTGAGTTGTTCCACCTGCTCAGAGTCTTTAAGTTCTGCGCTATACCATCGGCCAAGGCTTTTGATAGGCTTCTCCAGAACTGTTGGGATTGGCTGGTCGTCCACATAGAACCTTGCATTGGTGAGCTTACCTTTGACAATGGAGATGCTACGGGATTTGCTGGGTTTAATCTCCATTCGTGCCCATTTGATGTTTCCCCGGAGTTTCTCCAGCAGACGTTTGGTACATGCGACCGTTGTTGTTATTGTCGTCATGTCGTCCATGTACGCCCTGATTGGGGGAAGACGGAGCCCGCTCTTCAATCGTTCTCCTCCAACCACCCATCGTGATGCACGAATAAGTAGCTCCATTGCCATTGTAAACACCAGTGGCGAGATGGTGCAGCCCGCCATAATGCCTATCTCAAGGTGCTGCCAGGCAGTTGTACTATCCTGTGCTGTAACACAGAATTGGAGATCCTGGAAGTAGGCTTTGACTAGACTTGTGATGCCCTCTGGCACTTGAAAGAAGTTGAACGCTGTCCACAAGATCTCATGAGGCACTGACCCGAAGGCATTGGCAAGATCTAAAAACACCACATGCAGGTCTTTCTTCTCCTTCTTGGCCGTCTGTACTTGTTGCCAGATGACATTTGTGTGTTCCAAACAACCTGAGAACCCACTTATCCCTGCCTTTTGCACTGAGGTGTCAACAAAGTTGTTCGCCAGCAGGAATGCTGAGAGCCTACGGGCCACGACACTGAAGAAAATCTTTCCATCCACATTGAGAAGGCTGATCTGGAGAAACTGCTCGATGGTTGAGGAATTCTTCTCTTTGGGAATCAGGATCCCTCCTGCCCGTCGCCATGCCTTTGGTATCATTCCTTTTTCCCATGCCACTTTCATAAGCTTCCAGAGGTATTTCAAGACGCCTGGCGTGTTCTTATACACCCTGTATGGAATGCCGTTGGGCCCCGGGGCTGAAGCTGTTCTTGCCCGTTTTACTGTGCTCTCAACTTCGCTCCATGTGGGGGGCCTTGTTTCCATCTGGTGCTCAGGTGGTTGGATGGGTGGCATATCCTCCGGAATGCTGGCTGGCACATGCCTCTGTTTGTCGGAGTAGGTCTTCCGAAGATGTTCTTCCAGTTCTCTTATGGGTACTTTGAGGGTCCCAGATTTCTCCCTGACAAAGAGGTCCTTAACAAATTTATAGGGATCTCTGTAGAAGGCAGTCCTCGTTCGCTCTCTCTTCTTATGTTGCCTTCTCAGGCATTCTGCTCTTCGCAGTGCTGCCAGACGCTGCTTGATGTCGCCCTGTAGTGCCCCAAGGCCTTTCCTTTCCACTTCCGTGGCCTTCTTCCATTGTTTCCTCAGGCACCTCCTTTCTTTCACGAGTCTCTGAATCTCTTGTTGTCTCCTGGACTTGAGATGAGCAGATGGTTCCTTCTGTGTCTGCAAGTTCTCACGTTTCACACCAAATCTCTCTGCTCCATAGCTATAAATGGTCTCTCTGATCTTGTCCAGTTTTTTCTCCACACCCCCTTTCAGACCTTCTAAAAGGTGGACGAGGTCTGTGTCTGTGGTTTCCCACTCCTTTTTCTGACAGGATTTAGGCCACAAGATTTGAGGTTTTCGTCCAGTCAGCCTCCGCTCTACTGCTGTCTGTGGCTGGATGGGCTCTGGGCTGATGTTCATAAATGGATCTGTGCTTGATTGAGCTTCGTCTGGGGTTCTGATACCCTGTGGACTGTGGTGAATATCCTGCCACTGGGCTTCACTCGACTGATTTGCCCTACCTCTAAGGAAGTAATGGTCAATGCGAGGCCCCTTGCTAAGCTCTCTCAGACACTTGAAACAATGTTATTACAGAAATCCGCTTTTTGGCATTTTCTCAGCGAGAAACAGTCATTTTGTACCTGAAACACTGTAAGTGGTTTGGTGAGTCCAATAATGAAATGAGTCGCTCAAATCAACTACATAGACACCTTTCTCCAATTTTCTAACGTTTTCAATAGCTTGCCTTAAAAAATCAGAAGGTAAATCAATGTCATGACAGAAATCCGCTTTTTGGCATTTTCTCAGCGAGAAACAGTCATTTTGTACCTGAAACACTGTAAGTGGTTTGGTGAGTCCAATAATTAAATGTGGCTCTCAAATCAACTACATAGACTCCTTTCTCCAATTTTCTGACGTTTTCAATAGCTTGCCTTGAAAAATCAGATCTGTCATAATCAATGTTATGACAGAAATCCGCTTTTTGGCAGTTTCTCAGCGAGAAACAGTCATTTTGTACCTGAAACACTGTAAGTGGTTTGGTGAGTCCAATAATGATATGAGTCTCTCAAATCAACTACATAGACTCCTTTCTCCGATTTTCTAACGTTTTCAATAGCTTGCCTTAAAAAATCAGAAGGTAAATCAATGTTATGACAGAAATCCGCTTTTTGGCAGTTTCTCAGCGAGAAACAGTCATTTTGTACCTGAAACACTGTAAGTGGTTTGGTGAGTCCAATAATGAAATGAGTCTCTCAAATCAACTACATAGACTCCTTTCTCCGATTTTCTAACGTTTTCAATAGCTTGCCTTAAAAAATCAGAAGGTAAATCAATGTTATGACAGAAATCCGCTTTTTGGCATTTTCTCATCGAGAAACGGTCATTTTGTACCTGAAACACTGTAAGTGGTTTGGTGAGTCAAATAATGAAATGAGTCACTCAAATCAACTACATAGACTCCTTTCTCCAATTTTCTGACGTTTTAAATAGCTTGCCTTGAAAAATCAGAAGGTAAATCAATGTTATGACAGAAATCCGCTTTTTGGCATTTTCTCAGCGAGAAACAGTCATTTTGTACCTGAAACACTGTAAGTGGTTTGGTGAGTCCAATAATGAAATGAGTCTCTCAAATCAACTACATAGATTCCTTTCTCCAATTTTCTGACGTTTTCAATAGCTTGCCTTAAAAATTCAGAAGGTAAAACAATGTTATTACAGAAATCCGCTTTTTGGCAGTTTCTCAGCGAGAAACAGTCATTTTGTACCTGAAACACTGTAAGTGGTTTGGTGAGTCCAATAATGAAATGAGTCTCTCAAATCAACTACATAGACTCCTTTCTCCAATTTTCTAACGTTTTCAATAGCTTGCCTTAAAAAATCAGAAGGTAAATCAATGTTATGAAAGAAATCCGCTTTTTGGCATTTTCTCAGCGAGAAACAGTCATTTTGTACCTGAAACACTATAAGTGGTTTGGTGAGTCCAATAATGAAATGAGTCTCTCAAATCAAACTACATAGACTCCTTTCTCCAATTTTCTGACGTTTTCAATAGCTTGCCTTAAAAAATCAGAAGGTAAAACAATGTTATTACCGAAATCCGCTTTTTGGCATTTTCTCAGCGAGAAACAGTCATTTTGTACCTGAAACACTGAAAGCGGTTTGGTGAGTCCAATAATGAAACGAGTCCCTCAAATCAACTACATAGACTCCTTTCTCCAATTTTCTGACGTTTTCAATAGCTTGCCTTAAAAAATTCAGAAGGTAAATCAATGTTATGACAGAAATCCGCTTTTTGGCATTTTCTCAGCGAGAAACAGTCATTTTGTACCTGAAACACTGTAAGCGGTTTGGTGAGTCCAATAATGAAACGAGTCCCTCAAATCAACTACATAGACTCCTTTCTCCAATTTTCTGACGTTTTCAATAGCTTGCCTTAAAAAATCAGAAGGTAAATCAATGTTATGACAGATATCCGCTTTTTGGCATTTTCTCAGCGAGAAACAGTCATTTTGTACCTGAAACACTGTAAGTGGTTTGGTGAGTCCAATAATGAAATGAGTCTCTCAAATCAACTACATAGACTCCTTTCTCCAATTTTCTGACGTTTTCAATAGCTTGCCTTAAAAAATCAGAAGGTAAATCAACGTTATGACAGAAATCCGCTATTTGGCATTTTCTCAGCGAGAAACAGTCATTTTGTACCTGAAACACTGTAAGTGGTTTGGTTAGTCCAATAATGAAATGAGGCTCTCAAATCAACTACATAGACTCCTTTCTCCAATTTTCTAACGTTTTCAATAGCTTGCCTTAAAAAATCAGAAGGTAAATCAATGTTATGACAGAAATCAACTTTTTGGCAGTTTCTCAGCGAGAAACAGTCATTTTGTACCTGAAACACTGTAAGTGGTTTGGTGAGTCAAATAATGAAATGAGTCTCTCAAATCAACTACATAGACTCCTTTCTCCAATTTTCTAACGTTTTAAATAGCTTGCCTTGAAAAATCAGAAGGTAAATCAATGTTATGACAGAAATCCGCTTTTTGGCATTTTCTCATCGAGAAACAGTCATTTTGTACCTGAAACACTGTAAGTGGTTTGGTGAGTCAAATAATAAAATGAGTCTCTCAAATCAACTACATAGACTCCTTTCTCCAATTTTCTGACGTTTTAAATAGCTTGCCTTGAAAAATCAGAAGGTAAATCAATGTTATGACAGAAATCCGCTTTTTGGCATTTTCTCAGCGAGAAACAGTCATTTTGTACCTGAAACACTGTAAGTGGTTTGGTGAGTCCAATAATGAAATGAGTCTCTCAAATCAACTACATAGACTCCTTTCTCCAATTTTCTGACGTTTTCAATAGCTTGCCTTAAAAATTCAGAAGGTAAAACAATGTTATTACAGAAATCCGCTTTTTGGCAGTTTCTCAGCGAGAAACAGTCATTTTGTACCTGAAACACTGTAAGTGGTTTGGTGAGTCCAATAATGAAATGAGGCTGTCAAATCAACTACATAGACTCCTTTCTCCAATTTTCTGACGTTTTCAATAGCTTGCCTTAAAAAATCAGAAGGTAAAACAATGTTATGACAGAAATCCGCTTTTTGGCATTTTCTCATCGAGAAACGGTCATTTTGTACCTGAAACACTGTAAGTGGTTTGGTGAGTCCAATAATGAAATGAGTCTCTCAAATCAACTACATAGACTCCTTTCTCCAATTTTCTGACGTTTTCAATAGCTTGCCTTAAAAAATCAGAAGGTAAATCAACGTTATGACAGAAATCCGCTATTTGGCATTTTCTCAGCGAGAAACAGTCATTTTGTACCTGAAACACTGTAAGTGGTTTGGTTAGTCCAATAATGAAATGAGGCTCTCAAATCAACTACATAGACTCCTTTCTCCAATTTTCTAACGTTTTCAATAGCTTGCCTTAAAAAATCAGAAGGTAAATCAATGTTATGACAGAAATCAACTTTTTGGCAGTTTCTCAGCGAGAAACAGTCATTTTGTACCTGAAACACTGTAAGTGGTTTGGTGAGTCAAATAATGAAATGAGTCTCTCAAATCAACTACATAGACTCCTTTCTCCAATTTTCTGACGTTTTAAATAGCTTGCCTTGAAAAATCAGAAGGTAAATCAATGTTATGACAGAAATCCGCTTTTTGGCATTTTCTCATCGAGAAACAGTCATTTTGTACCTGAAACACTGTAAGTGGTTTGGTGAGTCAAATAATGAAATGAGTCTCTCAAATCAACTACATAGACTCCTTTCTCCAATTTTCTGACGTTTTAAATAGCTTGCCTTGAAAAATCAGAAGGTAAATCAATGTTATGACAGAAATCCGCTTTTTGGCATTTTCTCAGCGAGAAACAGTCATTTTGTACCTGAAACACTGTAAGTGGTTTGGTGAGTCCAATAATGAAATGAGTCTCTCAAATCAACTACATAGACTCCTTTCTCCAATTTTCTGACGTTTTCAATAGCTTGCCTTAAAAATTCAGAAGGTAAAACAATGTTATTACAGAAATCCGCTTTTTGGCAGTTTCTCAGCGAGAAACAGTCATTTTGTACCTGAAACATTGAAAGCGGTTTGGTGAGTCCAATAATGAAACGAGTCCCTCAAATCAATTACATAGACTCCTTTCTCCAATTTTCTGACGTTTTCAATAGCTTGCCTTAAAAAATTCAGAAGGTAAATCAATGTTATGACAGAAATCCGCTTTTTGGCATTTTCTCAGCGAGAAACAGTCATTTTGTACCTGAAACACTGTAAGTGGTTTGGTGAGTCAAATAATGAAATGAGTCTCTCAAATCAACTACATAGACTCCTTTCTCCAATTTTCTGACGTTTTAAATAGCTTGCCTTGAAAAATCAGAAGGTAAATCAATGTTATGACAGAAATCCGCTTTTTGGCATTTTCTCAGCGAGAAACAGTCATTTTCAACCTGAAACACAGGTAAGTGGTTTGGTGAGTCCAATAATGAAATGAGTCACTCAAATCAACTATATAGACTCCCTCCTTCAATTTTCTGACGTTTTCAATAGCTTGTCTTAAAAAATCAGAAGGTAAAACAGTGTTTTCACAAAAATCCGCTTTTAGCTGTATCTCAGCCAGAAACAGTCATTTTCAACCTGAAACACAGGTAAGTTGTTTGGTGAGTCCAATAATGAAATGAGTCACTCAAATCAACTATATAGACTCCCTCCTTCAATTTTCTGACGTTTTCAATAGCTTGCCTTAAAAAATCAGAAGGTAAAACAGTGTTTTCACAAAAATCCGCTTTTAGCTGTATCTCAGCCAGAAACAGTCATTTTCAACCTGAAGCGCAGGTAAGTGGTTTGCTGAGTCAAATAATGAAAGGAGTCACTCAAATAGACTATATAGACTCCTTCCTTCAATTTTCTGACGTTTTCAATAGCTTGTCTTAAAAAATCAGAAGGTAAAACAATGTTTTCACAAAAATCCGCTTTTATCTCAGCCAGAAACAGTCATTTTCAACCTGAAACACAGGTAAGTGGTTTGCTGAGTCCAATAATGAAATGAGTCACTCAAATCAACTATATAGACTCCCTCCTTCAATTTTCTGACGTTTTCAATAGCTTGCCTTAAAAAATCAGAAGGTAAAACAGTGTTTTCACAAAAATCCGCTTTTATCTCAGCCAGAAACAGTAATTTTCAACCTGAAACACAGGTAAGTGGTTTGGTGAGTCCAATAATGAAATTAGTCACTCAAATCAACTATATAGACTCTCTCCTTCAATTTTCTGACGTTTTCCATAGCTTGCCTTAAAAAATCAGAAGGTAAAACAGTGTTATCACAGAAATCCGCAATTTTGGCTGTTTCTCAGCGAGAGACAGTTATTTTGAACCTGAAACACAGGTCTCCCCCCCCCCCCACCCATTACCGGGAGTGCATCACTGCGCCGTGCTGTGGACAAAATGAGGTACTGCACATTCGCCTAAAAGGCAGAATGACAGCATTAAAATGTCTCCAACTGCTCTCAAATAAAGTGTAAAAATCTGAAAATAAACACAATTCCTTCAGAAAAATGGGCTTTGTCTTTTGAGCATTTTTTTCCTTAATTTGCTTCAGCCAAATTAGAAACATGACAAGAAAAAAAGGGAAAATCTCACTCCAGACTCAGCCAAAAACAGCAGCCGAAATGCCGCATTAAAATTACTCAAACTTGTCTAAAATCACAATCTAAAAATCTAAAAATGATCAAACTGGCTTAGCAATGATGCGGCCTGCCTTTTGCACGTGTTTTTCCTGGCTTTATTTCAGCAAAATTAAAGAAAAGAGGAGAAAATTGCACTTCAGCCAGGGTTAAAAAGCAGCAGAAATACTGCATTAAAATGCCTCCAACTTGTCTAAAATGACATTTAAAAATCTAAAAATGATCAAAATTACTTAGAAATGATGGGGCCCTCCTTTTGCATATTTTTTGACTGGCTTTACTCCACCAGAATTGAAAATATCAGCAGAAAAGAGGGAGGAAATTGCAGTGTTGTCTGCCCTGGAGAAGTTTCTTTTTTTGCCCACAAGATGGAGGCAGAGATCCACGGATGAAATTAGCTGCACTCAGTTGGAACTTTGAAAACTTTCTAAGTGGTTTGGTGAGTCCAATAATGAAAGGAGTCACTCTTTCAATAGCTTGCCTTAAAAAATCAGAAGGTAAAACAGTGTTTTCACAAAAATGGGCTTTGTCTTTTGAGCATTTTTTGCCTTCATTTGCTTCAGCCAAATTAGAAACATGAGAAGAAAAGAGGGGAAAATCTCACTCCAGACTCAGCCAAAAACAGCAGCCGAAATGCCGCATTAAAATTGCTCAAACTTGTCTAAAATCACAATCTAAAAATCTAAAAATGATCAAAATGGCTTAGCAATGATGCGGCCTACCTTTTGCACGTGTTTTTCCTGGCTTTACTTCAGCAAAATGAAAGAAAAGAGGAGAAAATTGCACTTCAGCCAGGGTTAAAAAGCAGCAGAAATACTGCATTAAAATGCCTCCAACTTGTCTAAAATGACATTTAAAAATCTAAAAATGATCAAAATGACTTAGAAATGATGGGGCCCTCCTTTTGCATATTTTTTGACTGGCTTTACTCCACCAGAATTGAAAATATCAGCAGAAAAGAGGGGGGAAATTGCAGTGTTGTCTGCCCTGGAGAAGTTTCTTTTTTTGCCCACAAGATGGAGGCAGAGCTCCACGGATGAATTTAGCTGCACTCAGTTGGAACTTTGAAAACTTTCTAAGTGTTTTGGTGAATCCATTAATGAAAGGAGTCACTCTTTCAATAGCTTGTCTTAAAAAATCAGAAGGTAAAACAGTGTTTTCACAAAAATCCGCTTTTAGCTGTAGCTCAGCCAGAAACAGTCATTTTCAACCTGAGACACAGGTAAGTTGTTTGGTGAGTCCAATAATGAAATGATTCACTCAAATCAACTATATAGACTCCCTCCTTCAATTTTCTGACGTTTTCAATAGCTTGTCTTAAAAAATCAGAAGGTAAAACAGTGTTTTCACAAAAATCCGCTTTTAGCTGTATCTCAGCCAGAAACAGTCATTTTCAACCTGAAACACAGGTAAGTTGTTTGGTGAGTCAAATAATGAAATGAGTCACTCAAATCAACTATATAGACTCCCTCCTTCAATTTTCTGACGTTTTCAATAGCTTGCCTTAAAAAATCAGAAGGTAAAACAGTGTTTTCACAAAAATCCGCTTTTATCTCAGCCAGAAACAGTCATTTTCAACCTGAAACACAGGTAAGTGGTTTGCTGAGTCCAATAATGAAATGAGTCACTCAAATCAACTATATAGACTCCCTCCTTCAATTTTCTGACGTTTTCAATAGCTTGCCTTAAAAAATCAGAAGGTAAAACAGTGTTTTCACAAAAATCCGCTTTTATCTCAGCCAGAAACAGTAATTTTCAACCTGAAACACAGGTAAGTGGTTTGGTGAGTCCAATAATGAAATTAGTCACTCAAATCAACTATATAGACTCTCTCCTTCAATTTTCTGACGTTTTCCATAGCTTGCCTTAAAAAATCAGAAGGTAAAACAGTGTTATCACAGAAATCCGCAATTTTGGCTGTTTCTCAGCGAGAGACAGTTATTTTGAACCTGAAACACAGGTCTCCCCCCCCCCCCCACCCATTACCGGGACCGCATCACTGCGCCGTGCTGTGGACAAAATGAGGTACTGCACATTCGCCTAAAAGGCAGAATGACAGCATTAAAATGTCTCCAACTGCTCTCAAATAAAGTGTAAAAATCTGAAAATAAACACAATTCCTTCACAAAAATGGGCTTTGTCTTTTGAGCATTTTTTTCCTTCATTTGCTTCAGCCAAATTAGAAACATGACAAGAAAAGAAGGGAAAATCTCACTCCAGACTCAGCCAAAAACAGCAGCCGAAATGCTGCATTAAAATTACTCAAACTTGTCTAAAATCCCAATCTAAAAATCTAAAAATGATCAAACTGGCTTAGCAATGATGCGGCCTGCCTTTTGCACGTGTTTTTCCTGGCTTTATTTCAGCAAAATTAAAGAAAAGAGGAGAAAATTGCACTTCAGCCAGGGTTAAAAAGCAGCAGAAATACTGCATTAAAATGCCTCCAACTTGTCTAAAATGACATTTAAAAATCTAAAAATGATCAAAATTACTTAGAAGTGATGGGGCCCTCCTTTTGCATATTTTTTGACTGGCTTTACTCCACCAGAATTGAAAATATCAGCAGAAAAGAGGGAGGAAATTGCAGTGTTGTCTGCCCTGGAGAAGTTTCTTTTTTTGCCCAGAAGATGGAGGCAGAGATCCACGGATGAATTTAGCTGCACTCAGTTGGAACTTTGAAAACTTTCTAAGTGGTTTGGTGAGTCCAATAATGAAAGGAGTCACTCTTTCAATAGCTTGCCTTAAAAAATCAGAAGGTAAAACAGTGTTTTCACAAAAATGGGCTTTGTCTTTTGAGCATTTTTTGCCTTCATTTGCTTCAGCCAAATTAGAAACATGAGAAGAAAAGAGGGGAAAATCTCACTCCAGACTCAGCCAAAAACAGCAGCCGAAATGCCGCATTAAAATTGCTCAAACTTGTCTAAAATCACAATCTAAAAATCTAAAAATGATCAAAATGGCTTAGCAATGATGCAGCCTGCCTTTTGCACGTGTTTTTCCTGGCTTTACTTCAGCATAATGAAAGAAAAGAGGAGAAAATTGCACTTCAGCCAGGGTTAAAAAGCAGCAGAAATACTGCATTAAAATGCCTCCAACTTGTCTAAAATGACATTTAAAAATCTAAAAATGATCAAAATGACTTAGAAATGATGGGGCCCTCCTTTTGCATATTTTTTGACTGGCTTTACTCCACCAGAATTGAAAATATCAGCAGAAAAGAGGGGGGAAATTGCAGTGTTGTCTGCCCTGGAGAAGTTTCTTTTTTTGCCCACAAGATGGAGGCAAAGCTCCACAGATGAATTTAGCTGCACTCAGTTGGAACTTTGAAAACTTTCTTTTCAAAAATCCGCTTTCATCTCAGCCAGAAACAGTCATTTTCAACCTGAAGCACAGGTAAGTGGTTTGGTGAGTCCAATAATGAAATTAGTCACTCAAATCAACTATATAGACTCTCTCCTTCAATTTTCTGACGTTTTCCATAGCTTGCCTTAAAAAATCAGAAGGTAAAACAGTGTTATCACAGAAATCCGCTTTATGGCTGTTTCTCAGCAAGAAACAGTTATTTTGAACCTGAAACACAGGTCTCCCCCCCCCCCCCCCCCCCCCACCCATTACCGGGAGTGCATCACTGCGCCGTGCTGTGGACAAAATGAGGTACTGCACATTCGCCTAAAAGGCAGAATGACAGCATTAAAATGTCTCCAACTGCTCTCAAATAAAGTGTAAAAATCTGAAAATAAACACAATTCCTTCAGAAAAATGGGCTTTGTCTTTTGAGCATTTTTTTCCTTAATTTGCTTCAGCCAAATTAGAAACATGACAAGAAAAAAAGGGAAAATCTCACTCCAGACTCAGCCAAAAACAGCAGCCGAAATGCCGCATTAAAATTACTCAAACTTGTCTAAAATCACAATCTAAAAATCTAAAAATGATCAAACTGGCTTAGCAATGATGCGGCCTGCCTTTTGCACGTGTTTTTCCTGGCTTTATTTCAGCAAAATTAAAGAAAAGAGGAGAAAATTGTACTTCAGCCAGGGTTAAAAAGCAGCAGAAATACTGCATTAAAATGCCTCCAACTTGTCTAAAATGACATTTAAAAATCTAAAAATGATCAAAATTACTTAGAAATGATGGGGCCCTCCTTTTGCATATTTTTTGACTGGCTTTACTCCACCAGAATTGAAAATATCAGCAGAAAAGAGGGGGGAAATTGCAGTGTTGTCTGCCCTGGAGAAGTTTCTTTTTTTGCCCACAAGATGGAGGCAGAGCTCCACGGATGAATTTAGCTGCACTCAGTTGGAACTTTGAAAACTTTCTAAGTGTTTTGGTGAATCCATTAATGAAAGGAGTCACTCTTTCAATAGCTTGTCTTAAAAAATCAGAAGGTAAAACAGTGTTTTCACAAAAATCCGCTTTTAGCTGTAGCTCAGCCAGAAACAGTCATTTTCAACCTGAGACACAGGTAAGTTGTTTGGTGAGTCCAATAATGAAATGATTCACTCAAATCAACTATATAGACTCCCTCCTTCAATTTTCTGACGTTTTCAATAGCTTGTCTTAAAAAATCAGAAGGTAAAACAGTGTTTTCACAAAAATCCGCTTTTAGCTGTATCTCAGCCAGAAACAGTCATTTTCAACCTGAAACACAGGTAAGTTGTTTGGTGAGTCCAATAATGAAATGAGTCACTCAAATCAACTATATAGACTCCCTCCTTCAATTTTCTGACGTTTTCAATAGCTTGCCTTAAAAAATCAGAAGGTAAAACAGTGTTTTCACAAAAATCCGCTTTTATCTCAGCCAGAAACAGTCATTTTCAACCTGAAACACAGGTAATTCAATTCAATTCAATTCAATTTTATTTATATAGCGTCTAATACAACAGAGTTGTCTCTAGACGCTTTACAGAGACCCACACCCAGAACATGACCCCCGAGCAGTTATTACATAAACAATGGCAGGTAAAAACTCCCCTAGTGGGAGAAAAACCTTAAGCCAAACAGTGGCAAGGAAAAACTCCCCTTTAGGAGGGAAGAAACCTTGAGCAGGACCAGGCTCATAAGGGGGGACCCTCCTGCCGAGGGCCAGACTGGTGGGTCAGGGACGGCAACAGCACAGCAGGCAGGTGGAAGCAGCCACGGGATGACCAGGGGTGGGGACCGCAGGCAGGTGGAAGCAGCAACGGGATGACCGGGGGTGGGGACCGCAGGCCAGCACGCAGCTCCCGAAGCTCCGGCCCAATCAGCAAGTCCCAGGTTGGGGTGCAGGGTCGGGGAAAGACTTGTGCTCCGTAATGCAAGCTACAAGCCACCCACGACCACCTGCAGGTTCCGGTGTCCGGCAAAGGATGCTGCAACATGGACAAAAGAGAGAAAAGGTAAGTGGTTTGGTGAGTCCAATAATGAAATTAGTCACTCAAATAAACTATATAGACTCTCTCCTTCAATTTTCTGACGTTTTCCATAGCTTGCCTTAAAGAATCAGAAGGTAAAACAGTGTTTTCACAAAAATCCGCTTTTATCTCAGCCAGAAACAGTCATTTTCAAACTGAAACACAGGTAAGTGGTTTGGTGAGTCCAATAATGAAATGAGTCACTCAAATCAACTATATAGACTCCCTCCTTCAATTTTCTGACGTTTTCAATAGCTTGTCTTAAAAAATCAGAAGGTAAAACAGTGTTTTCACAAAAATCCGCTTTTAGCTGTATCTCAGCCAGAAACAGTCATTTTCAACCTGAAACACAGGTAAGTTGTTTGGTGAGTCCAATAATGAAATGAGTCACTCAAATCAACTATATAGACTCCCTCCTTCAATTTTCTGACGTTTTCAATAGCTTGCCTTAAAAAATCAGAAGGTAAAACAGTGTTTTCACAAAAATCCGCTTTTTGGCATTTTCTCAGCGAGAAACAGTCATTTTGTACCTGAAACACTGTAAGTGGTTTGGTGAGTCCAATAATGAAATGAGTCTCTCAAATCAACTACATAGACTCCTTTCTCCAATTTTCTGACGTTTTCAATAGCTTGCCTTAAAAAATTAGAAGGTAAATCAATGTTATGACAGAAATCCGCTTTTTGGCAGTTTCTCAGCGAGAAACAGTCATTTTGTACCTGAAACACTGTAAGTGGTTTGGTGAGTCCAATAATGAAATGAGTCTCTCAAATCAACTACATAGACTCCTTTCTCCAATTTTCTGACGTTTTCAATAGCTTGCCTTGAAAAATCAGAAGGTAAATCAATGTTATGACAGAAATCCGCTTTTTGGCATTTTCTCAGAGAGAAACAGTCATTTTGTACCTGAAACACTGTAAGTGGTTTGGTGAGTCCAATAATGAAATGAGTCTCTCAAATCAACTACATAGACTCCTTTCTCCAATTTTCTGACGTTTTCAATAGCTTGCCTTAAAAAATCAGAAGGTAAATCAACGTTATGACAGAAATCCGCTATTTGGCATTTTCTCATCGAGAAACAGTCATTTTGTACCTGAAACACTGTAAGTGGTTTGGTGAGTCAAATATTGAAATGAGTCTCTCAAATCAACTACATAGACTCCTTTCTCCAATTTTCTGACGTTTTAAATAGCTTGCCTTGAAAAATCAGAAGGTAAATCAATGTTATGACAGAAATCCGCTTTTTGGCATTTTCTCAGCGAGAAACAGTCATTTTGTACCTGAAACACTGTAAGTGGTTTGGTGAGTCCAATAATGAAATGAGTCTCTCAAATCAACTACATAGACTCCTTTCTCCAATTTTCTGACGTTTTCAATAGCTTGCCTTAAAAATTCAGAAGGTAAAACAATGTTATTACAGAAATCCGCTTTTTGGCAGTTTCTCAGCGAGAAACAGTCATTTTGTACCTGAAACACTGTAAGTGGTTTGGTGAGTCCAATAATGAAATGAGTCTCTCAAATCAACTACATAGACTCCTTTCTCCAATTTTCTAACGTTTTCAATAGCTTGCCTTAAAAAATCAGAAGGTAAATCAATGTTATGAGAGAAATCCGCTTTTTGGCAGTTTCTCAGCGAGAAACAGTCATTTTGTACCTGAAACACTGTAAGTGGTTTGGTGAGTCCAATAATGAAATGAGTCTCTCAAATCAACTACATAGACTCCTTTCTCCAATTTTCTGACGTTTTCAATAGCTTGCCTTAAAAAATTAGAAGGTAAATCAATGTTATGACAGAAATCCGCTTTTTGGCAGTTTCTCAGCGAGAAACAGTCATTTTGTACCTGAAACACTGTAAGTGGTTTGGTGAGTCCAATAATGAAATGAGTCTCTCAAATCAACTACATAGACTCCTTTCTCCAATTTTCTGACGTTTTCAATAGCTTGCCTTAAAAATTCAGAAGGTAAAACAATGTTATTACAGAAATCCGCTTTTTGGCAGTTTCTCAGCGAGAAACAGTCATTTTGTACCTGAAACACTGTAAGTGGTTTGGTGAGTCTAATAATGAAATGAGTCTCTCAAATCAACTACATAGACTCCTTTCTCCAATTTTCTAACGTTTTCAATAGCTTGCCTTAAAAAATCAGAAGGTAAATCAATGTTATGACAGAAATCCGCTTTTTGGCAGTTTCTCAGCGAGAAACAGTCATTTTGTACCTGAAACACTGTAAGTGGTTTGGTGAGTCCAATAATGAAATGAGTCTCTCAAATCAACTACATAGACTCCTTTCTCCAATTTTCTGACGTTTTCAATAGCTTGCCTTAAAAAATTAGAAGGTAAATCAATGTTATGACAGAAATCCGCTTTTTGGCAGTTTCTCAGCGAGAAACAGTCATTTTGTAGCTGAAACACTGTAAGTGGTTTGGTGAGTCCAATAATGAAATGAGTCTCTCAAATCAACTACATAGACTCCTTTCTCCAATTTTCTGACGTTTTCAATAGCTTGCCTTAAAAAATCAGAAGGTAAAACAGTGTTATTACAGAAATCCGCTTTTTGGCATTTTCTCAGCGAGAAACGGTCATTTTGTACCTGAAACACTGTAAGTGGTTTGGTGAGTCCAATAATGAAATGAGTCTCTCAAATCAACTACATAGACTCCTTTCTCCAATTTTCTGACGTTTTCAATAGCTTGCCTTGAAAAATCAGAAGGTAAATCAATGTTATGACAGAAATCCGCTTTTTGGCATTTTCTCAGCGAGAAACAGTCATTTTGTACCTGAAACACTGTAAGTGGTTTGGTGAGTCCAATAATGAAATGAGTCGCTCAAATCAACGACATAGACACCTTTCTCCAATTTTCTAACGTTTTCAATAGCTTGCCTTAAAAAATCAGAAGGTAAATCAATGTTATGACAGAAATCAACTTTTTGGCAGTTTCTCAGCGAGAAACAGTCATTTTGTACCTGAAACACTGTAAGTGGTTTGGTGAGTCAAATAATGAAATGAGTCTCTCAAATCAACTACATAGACTCCTTTCTCCAATTTTCTGACGTTTTAAATAGCTTGCCTTGAAAAATCAGAAGGTAAATCAATGTTATGACAGAAATCCGCTTTTTGGCATTTTCTCATCGAGAAACAGTCATTTTGTACCTGAAACACTGTAAGTGGTTTGGTGAGTCAAATAATGAAATGAGTCTCTCAAATCAACTACATAGACTCCTTTCTCCAATTTTCTGACGTTTTAAATAGCTTGCCTTGGAAAATCAGAAGGTAAATCAATGTTATGACAGAAATCCGCTTTTTGGCATTTTCTCAGCGAGAAACAGTCATTTTGTACCTGAAACACTGTAAGTGGTTTGGTGAGTCCAATAATGAAATGAGTCTCTCAAATCAACTACATAGACTCCTTTCTCCAATTTTCTGACGTTTTCAATAGCTTGCCTTAAAAATTCAGAAGGTAAAACAATGTTATTACAGAAATCCGCTTTTTGGCAGTTTCTCAGCGAGAAACAGTCATTTTGTACCTGAAACACTGTAAGTGGTTTGGTGAGTCCAATAATGAAATGAGTCTCTCAAATCAACTACATAGACTCCTTTCTCCAATTTTCTAACGTTTTCAATAGCTTGCCTTAAAAAATCAGAAGGTAAATCAATGTTATGAGAGAAATCCGCTTTTTGGCAGTTTCTCAGCGAGAAACAGTCATTTTGTACCTGAAACACTGTAAGTGGTTTGGTGAGTCCAATAATGAAATGAGTCTCTCAAATCAACTACATAGACTCCTTTCTCCAATTTTCTGACGTTTTCAATAGCTTGCCTTAAAAAATTAGAAGGTAAATCAATGTTATGACAGAAATCCGCTTTTTGGCAGTTTCTCAGCGAGAAACAGTCATTTTGTACCTGAAACACTGTAAGTGGTTTGGTGAGTCCAATAATGAAATGAGTCTCTCAAATCAACTACATAGACTCCTTTCTCCAATTTTCTGACGTTTTCAATAGCTTGCCTTAAAAATTCAGAAGGTAAAACAATGTTATTACAGAAATCCGCTTTTTGGCAGTTTCTCAGCGAGAAACAGTCATTTTGTACCTGAAACACTGTAAGTGGTTTGGTGAGTCTAATAATGAAATGAGTCTCTCAAATCAACTACATAGACTCCTTTCTCCAATTTTCTAACGTTTTCAATAGCTTGCCTTAAAAAATCAGAAGGTAAATCAATGTTATGACAGAAATCCGCTTTTTGGCAGTTTCTCAGCGAGAAACAGTCATTTTGTACCTGAAACACTGTAAGTGGTTTGGTGAGTCCAATAATGAAATGAGTCTCTCAAATCAACTACATAGACTCCTTTCTCCAATTTTCTGACGTTTTCAATAGCTTGCCTTAAAAAATTAGAAGGTAAATCAATGTTATGACAGAAATCCGCTTTTTGGCAGTTTCTCAGCGAGAAACAGTCATTTTGTAGCTGAAACACTGTAAGTGGTTTGGTGAGTCCAATAATGAAATGAGTCTCTCAAATCAACTACATAGACTCCTTTCTCCAATATTCTGACGTTTTCAATAGCTTACCTTAAAAAATCAGAAGGTAAAACAATGTTATTACAGAAATCCGCTTTTTGGCATTTTCTCAGCGAGAAACGGTCATTTTGTACCTGAAACACTGTAAGTGGTTTGGTGAGTCCAATAATGAAATGAGTCTCTCAAATCAACTACATAGACTCCTTTCTCCAATTTTCTGACGTTTTCAATAGCTTGCCTTGAAAAATCAGAAGGTAAATCAATGTTATGACAGAAATCCGCTTTTTGGCATTTTCTCAGCGAGAAACCGTCATTTTGTACCTGAAACACTGTAAGTGGTTTGGTGAGTCCAATAATGAAATGAGTCGCTCAAATCAACGACATAGACACCTTTCTCCAATTTTCTAACGTTTTCAATAGCTTGCCTTAAAAAATCAGAAGGTAAATCAATGTTATGAGAGAAATCCGCTTTTTGGCAGTTTCTCAGCGAGAAACAGTCATTTTGTACCTGAAACACTGTAAGTGGTTTGGTGAGTCCAATAATGAAATGAGTCTCTCAAATCAACTACATAGACTCCTTTCTCCAATTTTCTGACGTTTTCAATAGCTTGCCTTAAAAAATTAGAAGGTAAATCAATGTTATGACAGAAATCCGCTTTTTGGCAGTTTCTCAGCGAGAAACAGTCATTTTGTACCTGAAACACTGTAAGTGGTTTGGTGAGTCCAATAATGAAATGAGTCTCTCAAATCAACTACATAGACTCCTTTCTCCAATTTTCTGACGTTTTCAATAGCTTGCCTTAAAAATTCAGAAGGTAAAACAATGTTATTACAGAAATCCGCTTTTTGGCAGTTTCTCAGCGAGAAACAGTCATTTTGTACCTGAAACACTGTAAGTGGTTTGGTGAGTCTAATAATGAAATGAGTCTCTCAAATCAACTACATAGACTCCTTTCTCCAATTTTCTAACGTTTTCAATAGCTTGCCTTAAAAAATCAGAAGGTAAATCAATGTTATGACAGAAATCCGCTTTTTGGCAGTTTCTCAGCGAGAAACAGTCATTTTGTACCTGAAACACTGTAAGTGGTTTGGTGAGTCCAATAATGAAATGAGTCTCTCAAATCAACTACATAGACTCCTTTCTCCAATTTTCTGACGTTTTCAATAGCTTGCCTTAAAAAATTAGAAGGTAAATCAATGTTATGACAGAAATCCGCTTTTTGGCAGTTTCTCAGCGAGAAACAGTCATTTTGTACCTGAAACACTGTAAGTGGTTTGGTGAGTCCAATAATGAAATGAGTCTCTCAAATCAACTACATAGACTCCTTTCTCCAATTTTCTGACGTTTTCAATAGCTTGCCTTAAAAAATTAGAAGGTAAATCAATGTTATGACAGAAATCCGCTTTTTGGCATTTTCTCAGCGAGAAACGGTCATTTTGTACCTGAAACACTGTAAGTGGTTTGGTGAGTCCAATAATGAAATGAGTCTCTCAAATCAACTACATAGACTCCTTTCTCCAATTTTCTGACGTTTTCAATAGCTTGCCTTAAAAAATCAGAAGGTAAAACAGTGTTATTACAGAAATCCGCTTTTTGGCATTTTCTCAGCGAGAAACGGTCATTTTGTACCTGAAACACTGTAAGTGGTTTGGTGAGTCCAATAATGAAATGAGTCTCTCAAATCAACTACATAGACTCCTTTCTCCAATTTTCTGACGTTTTCAATAGCTTGCCTTGAAAAATCAGAAGGTAAATCAATGTTATGACAGAAATCCGCTTTTTGGCATTTTCTCAGCGAGAAACAGTCATTTTGTACCTGAAACACTGTAAGTGGTTTGGTGAGTCCAATAATGAAATGAGTCGCTCAAATCAACGACATAGACACCTTTCTCCAATTTTCTAACGTTTTCAATAGCTTGCCTTAAAAAATCAGAAGGTAAATCAATGTTATGACAGAAATCAACTTTTTGGCAGTTTCTCAGCGAGAAACAGTCATTTTGTACCTGAAACACTGTAAGTGGTTTGGTGAGTCAAATAATGAAATGAGTCTCTCAAATCAACTACATAGACTCCTTTCTCCAATTTTCTGACGTTTTAAATAGCTTGCCTTGAAAAATCAGAAGGTAAATCAATGTTATGACAGAAATCCGCTTTTTGGCATTTTCTCATCGAGAAACAGTCATTTTGTACCTGAAACACTGTAAGTGGTTTGGTGAGTCAAATAATGAAATGAGTCTCTCAAATCAACTACATAGACTCCTTTCTCCAATTTTCTGACGTTTTAAATAGCTTGCCTTGGAAAATCAGAAGGTAAATCAATGTTATGACAGAAATCCGCTTTTTGGCATTTTCTCAGCGAGAAACAGTCATTTTGTACCTGAAACACTGTAAGTGGTTTGGTGAGTCCAATAATGAAATGAGTCTCTCAAATCAACTACATAGACTCCTTTCTCCAATTTTCTGACGTTTTCAATAGCTTGCCTTAAAAATTCAGAAGGTAAAACAATGTTATTACAGAAATCCGCTTTTTGGCAGTTTCTCAGCGAGAAACAGTCATTTTGTACCTGAAACACTGTAAGTGGTTTGGTGAGTCCAATAATGAAATGAGTCTCTCAAATCAACTACATAGACTCCTTTCTCCAATTTTCTAACGTTTTCAATAGCTTGCCTTAAAAAATCAGAAGGTAAATCAATGTTATGACAGAAATCCGCTTTTTGGCAGTTTCTCAGCGAGAAACAGTCATTTTGTACCTGAAACACTGTAAGTGGTTTGGTGAGTCCAATAATGAAATGAGTCTCTCAAATCAACTACATAGACTCCTTTCTCCAATTTTCTGACGTTTTCAATAGCTTGCCTTAAAAAATTAGAAGGTAAATCAATGTTATGACAGAAATCCGCTTTTTGGCAGTTTCTCAGCGAGAAACAGTCATTTTGTAGCTGAAACACTGTAAGTGGTTTGGTGAGTCCAATAATGAAATGAGTCTCTCAAATCAACTACATAGACTCCTTTCTCCAATTTTCTGACGTTTTCAATAGCTTGCCTTAAAAAATCAGAAGGTAAAACAGTGTTATTACAGAAATCCGCTTTTTGGCATTTTCTCAGCGAGAAACGGTCATTTTGTACCTGAAACACTGTAAGTGGTTTGGTGAGTCCAATAATGAAATGAGTCTCTCAAATCAACTACATAGACTCCTTTCTCCAATTTTCTGACGTTTTCAATAGCTTGCCTTGAAAAATCAGAAGGTAAATCAATGTTATGACAGAAATCCGCTTTTTGGCATTTTCTCAGCGAGAAACAGTCATTTTGTACCTGAAACACTGTAAGTGGTTTGGTGAGTCCAATAATGAAATGAGTCGCTCAAATCAACGACATAGACACCTTTCTCCAATTTTCTAACGTTTTCAATAGCTTGCCTTAAAAAATCAGAAGGTAAATCAATGTTATGACAGAAATCAACTTTTTGGCAGTTTCTCAGCGAGAAACAGTCATTTTGTACCTGAAACACTGTAAGTGGTTTGGTGAGTCAAATAATGAAATGAGTCTCTCAAATCAACTACATAGACTCCTTTCTCCAATTTTCTGACGTTTTAAATAGCTTGCCTTGAAAAATCAGAAGGTAAATCAATGTTATGACAGAAATCCGCTTTTTGGCATTTACTCATCGAGAAACAGTCATTTTGTACCTGAAACACTGTAAGTGGTTTGGTGAGTCAAATAATGAAATGAGTCTCTCAAATCAACTACATAGACTCCTTTCTCCAATTTTCTGACGTTTTAAATAGCTTGCCTTGGAAAATCAGAAGGTAAATCAATGTTATGACAGAAATCCGCTTTTTGGCATTTTCTCAGCGAGAAACAGTCATTTTGTACCTGAAACACTGTAAGTGGTTTGGTGAGTCCAATAATGAAATGAGTCTCTCAAATCAACTACATAGACTCCTTTCTCCAATTTTCTGACGTTTTCAATAGCTTGCCTTAAAAATTCAGAAGGTAAAACAATGTTATTACAGAAATCCGCTTTTTGGCAGTTTCTCAGCGAGAAACAGTCATTTTGTACCTGAAACACTGTAAGTGGTTTGGTGAGTCCAATAATGAAATGAGTCTCTCAAATCAACTACATAGACTCCTTTCTCCAATTTTCTAACGTTTTCAATAGCTTGCCTTAAAAAATCAGAAGGTAAATCAATGTTATGAGAGAAATCCGCTTTTTGGCAGTTTCTCAGCGAGAAACAGTCATTTTGTACCTGAAACACTGTAAGTGGTTTGGTGAGTCCAATAATGAAATGAGTCTCTCAAATCAACTACATAGACTCCTTTCTCCAATTTTCTGACGTTTTCAATAGCTTGCCTTAAAAAATTAGAAGGTAAATCAATGTTATGACAGAAATCCGCTTTTTGGCAGTTTCTCAGCGAGAAACAGTCATTTTGTACCTGAAACACTGTAAGTGGTTTGGTGAGTCCAATAATGAAATGAGTCTCTCAAATCAACTACATAGACTCCTTTCTCCAATTTTCTGACGTTTTCAATAGCTTGCCTTAAAAATTCAGAAGGTAAATCAATGTTATGACAGAAATCCGCTTTTTGGCAGTTTCTCAGCGAGAAACAGTCATTTTGTACCTGAAACACTGTAAGTGGTTTGGTGAGTCCAATAATGAAATGAGTCTCTCAAATCAACTACATAGACTCCTTTCTCCAATTTTCTGACGTTTTCAATAGCTTGCCTTAAAAAATTAGAAGGTAAATCAATGTTATGACAGAAATCCGCTTTTTGGCAGTTTCTCAGCGAGAAACAGTCATTTTGTAGCTGAAACACTGTAAGTGGTTTGGTGAGTCCAATAATGAAATGAGTCTCTCAAATCAACTACATAGACTCCTTTCTCCAATTTTCTGACGTTTTCAATAGCTTACCTTAAAAAATCAGAAGGTAAAACAATGTTATTACAGAAATCCGCTTTTTGGCATTTTCTCAGCGAGAAACGGTCATTTTGTACCTGAAACACTGTAAGTGGTTTGGTGAGTCCAATAATGAAATGAGTCTCTCAAATCAACTACATAGACTCATTTCTCCAATTTTCTGACGTTTTCAATAGCTTGCCTTGAAAAATCAGAAGGTAAATCAATGTTATGACAGAAATCCGCTTTTTGGCATTTTCTCAGCGAGAAACAGTCATTTTGTACCTGAAACACTGTAAGTGGTTTGGTGAGTCCAATAATGAAATGAGTCGCTCAAATCAACGACATAGACACCTTTCTCCAATTTTCTAACGTTTTCAATAGCTTGCCTTAAAAAATCAGAAGGTAAATCAATGTTATGAGAGAAATCCGCTTTTTGGCAGTTTCTCAGCGAGAAACAGTCATTTTGTACCTGAAACACTGTAAGTGGTTTGGTGAGTCCAATAATGAAATGAGTCTCTCAAATCAACTACATAGACTCCTTTCTCCAATTTTCTGACGTTTTCAATAGCTTGCCTTAAAAAATTAGAAGGTAAATCAATGTTATGACAGAAATCCGCTTTTTGGCAGTTTCTCAGCGAGAAACTGTCATTTTGTACCTGAAACACTGTAAGTGGTTTGGTGAGTCCAATAATGAAATGAGTCTCTCAAATCAACTACATAGACTCCTTTCTCCAATTTTCTGACGTTTTCAATAGCTTGCCTTAAAAATTCAGAAGGTAAAACAATGTTATTACAGAAATCCGCTTTTTGGCAGTTTCTCAGCGAGAAACAGTCATTTTGTACCTGAAACACTGTAAGTGGTTTGGTGAGTCTAATAATGAAATGAGTCTCTCAAATCAACTACATAGACTCCTTTCTCCAATTTTCTAACGTTTTCAATAGCTTGCCTTAAAAAATCAGAAGGTAAATCAATGTTATGACAGAAATCCGCTTTTTGGCAGTTTCTCAGCGAGAAACAGTCATTTTGTACCTGAAACACTGTAAGTGGTTTGGTGAGTCCAATAATGAAATGAGTCTCTCAAATCAACTACATAGACTCCTTTCTCCAATTTTCTGACGTTTTCAATAGCTTGCCTTAAAAAATTAGAAGGTAAATCAATGTTATGACAGAAATCCGCTTTTTGGCAGTTTCTCAGCGAGAAACAGTCATTTTGTACCTGAAACACTGTAAGTGGTTTGGTGAGTCCAATAATGAAATGAGTCTCTCAAATCAACTACATAGACTCCTTTCTCCAATTTTCTGACGTTTTCAATAGCTTGCCTTAAAAAATTAGAAGGTAAATCAATGTTATGACAGAAATCCGCTTTTTGGCATTTTCTCAGCGAGAAACGGTCATTTTGTACCTGAAACACTGTAAGTGGTTTGGTGAGTCCAATAATGAAATGAGTCTCTCAAATCAACTACATAGACTCCTTTCTCCAATTTTCTGACGTTTTCAATAGCTTGCCTTAAAAAATCAGAAGGTAAAACAGTGTTATTACAGAAATCCGCTTTTTGGCATTTTCTCAGCGAGAAACGGTCATTTTGTACCTGAAACACTGTAAGTGGTTTGGTGAGTCCAATAATGAAATGAGTCTCTCAAATCAACTACATAGACTCCTTTCTCCAATTTTCTGACGTTTTCAATAGCTTGCCTTGAAAAATCAGAAGGTAAATCAATGTTATGACAGAAATCCGCTTTTTGGCATTTTCTCAGCGAGAAACAGTCATTTTGTACCTGAAACACTGTAAGTGGTTTGGTGAGTCCAATAATGAAATGAGTCGCTCAAATCAACGACATAGACACCTTTCTCCAATTTTCTAACGTTTTCAATAGCTTGCCTTAAAAAATCAGAAGGTAAATCAATGTTATGACAGAAATCCGCTTTTTGGCAGTTTCTCAGCGAGAAACAGTCATTTTGTACCTGAAACACTGTAAGTGGTTTGGTGAGTCCAATAATGAAATGAGTCTCTCAAATCAACTACATAGACTCCTTTCTCCAATTTTCTGACGTTTTCAATAGCTTGCCTTAAAAAATTAGAAGGTAAATCAATGTTATGACAGAAATCCGCTTTTTGGCAGTTTCTCAGCGAGAAACAGTCATTTTGTACCTGAAACACTGTAAGTGGTTTGGTGAGTCCAATAATGAAATGAGTCTCTCAAATCAACTACATAGACTCCTTTCTCCAATTTTCTGACGTTTTCAATAGCTTGCCTTAAAAAATTAGAAGGTAAATCAATGTTATGACAGAAATCCGCTTTTTGGCATTTTCTCAGCGAGAAACGGTCATTTTGTACCTGAAACACTGTAAGTGGTTTGGTGAGTCCAATAATGAAATGAGTCTCTCAAATCAACTACATAGACTCCTTTCTCCAATTTTCTGACGTTTTCAATAGCTTGCCTTAAAAAATCAGAAGGTAAAACAGTGTTATTACAGAAATCCGCTTTTTGGCATTTTCTCAGCGAGAAACGGTCATTTTGTACCTGAAACACTGTAAGTGGTTTGGTGAGTCCAATAATGAAATGAGTCTCTCAAATCAACTACATAGACTCCTTTCTCCAATTTTCTGACGTTTTCAATAGCTTGCCTTGAAAAATCAGAAGGTAAATCAATGTTATGACAGAAATCCGCTTTTTGGCATTTTCTCAGCGAGAAACAGTCATTTTGTACCTGAAACACTGTAAGTGGTTTGGTGAGTCCAATAATGAAATGAGTCGCTCAAATCAACGACATAGACACCTTTCTCCAATTTTCTAACGTTTTCAATAGCTTGCCTTAAAAAATCAGAAGGTAAATCAATGTTATGACAGAAATCAACTTTTTGGCAGTTTCTCAGCGAGAAACAGTCATTTTGTACCTGAAACACTGTAAGTGGTTTGGTGAGTCAAATAATGAAATGAGTCTCTCAAATCAACTACATAGACTCCTTTCTCCAATTTTCTGACGTTTTAAATAGCTTGCCTTGAAAAATCAGAAGGTAAATCAATGTTATGACAGAAATCCGCTTTTTGGCATTTTCTCATCGAGAAACAGTCATTTTGTACCTGAAACACTGTAAGTGGTTTGGTGAGTCAAATAATGAAATGAGTCTCTCAAATCAACTACATAGACTCCTTTCTCCAATTTTCTGACGTTTTAAATAGCTTGCCTTGGAAAATCAGAAGGTAAATCAATGTTATGACAGAAATCCGCTTTTTGGCATTTTCTCAGCGAGAAACAGTCATTTTGTACCTGAAACACTGTAAGTGGTTTGGTGAGTCCAATAATGAAATGAGTCTCTCAAATCAACTACATAGACTCCTTTCTCCAATTTTCTGACGTTTTCAATAGCTTGCCTTAAAAATTCAGAAGGTAAAACAATGTTATTACAGAAATCCGCTTTTTGGCAGTTTCTCAGCGAGAAACAGTCATTTTGTACCTGAAACACTGTAAGTGGTTTGGTGAGTCCAATAATGAAATGAGTCTCTCAAATCAACTACATAGACTCCTTTCTCCAATTTTCTAACGTTTTCAATAGCTTGCCTTAAAAAATCAGAAGGTAAATCAATGTTATGAGAGAAATCCGCTTTTTGGCAGTTTCTCAGCGAGAAACAGTCATTTTGTACCTGAAACACTGTAAGTGGTTTGGTGAGTCCAATAATGAAATGAGTCTCTCAAATCAACTACATAGACTCCTTTCTCCAATTTTCTGACGTTTTCAATAGCTTGCCTTAAAAAATTAGAAGGTAAATCAATGTTATGACAGAAATCCGCTTTTTGGCAGTTTCTCAGCGAGAAACAGTCATTTTGTACCTGAAACACTGTAAGTGGTTTGGTGAGTCCAATAATGAAATGAGTCTCTCAAATCAACTACATAGACTCCTTTCTCCAATTTTCTAACGTTTTCAATAGCTTGCCTTAAAAAATCAGAAGGTAAATCAATGTTATGACAGAAATCCGCTTTTTGGCAGTTTCTCAGCGAGAAACAGTCATTTTGTACCTGAAACACTGTAAGTGGTTTGGTGAGTCCAATAATGAAATGAGTCTCTCAAATCAACTACATAGACTCCTTTCTCCAATTTTCTGACGTTTTCAATAGCTTGCCTTAAAAAATTAGAAGGTAAATCAATGTTATGACAGAAATCCGCTTTTTGGCAGTTTCTCAGCGAGAAACAGTCATTTTGTAGCTGAAACACTGTAAGTGGTTTGGTGAGTCCAATAATGAAATGAGTCTCTCAAATCAACTACATAGACTCCTTTCTCCAATTTTCTGACGTTTTCAATAGCTTACCTTAAAAAATCAGAAGGTAAAACAATGTTATTACAGAAATCCGCTTTTTGGCATTTTCTCAGCGAGAAACGGTCATTTTGTACCTGAAACACTGTAAGTGGTTTGGTGAGTCCAATAATGAAATGAGTCTCTCAAATCAACTACATAGACTCCTTTCTCCAATTTTCTGACGTTTTCAATAGCTTGCCTTGAAAAATCAGAAGGTAAATCAATGTTATGACAGAAATCCGCTTTTTGGCATTTTCTCAGCGAGAAACAGTCATTTTGTACCTGAAACACTGTAAGTGGTTTGGTGAGTCCAATAATGAAATGAGTCGCTCAAATCAACGACATAGACACCTTTCTCCAATTTTCTAACGTTTTCAATAGCTTGCCTTAAAAAATCAGAAGGTAAATCAATGTTATGACAGAAATCCGCTTTTTGGCATTTTCTTAGCGAGAAACAGTCATTTTGTACCTGAAACACTGTAAGTGGTTTGGTGAGTCCAATAATGAAATGAGTCTCTCAAATCAAACTACATAGACTCCTTTCTCCAATTTTCTGACGTTTTCAATAGCTTCCCTTAAAAAATCAGAAGGTAAATCAATGTTATGACAGAAATCCGCTTTTTGGCATTTTCTCAGCGAGAAACAGTCATTTTGTACCTGAAACACTGTAAGTGGTTTGGTGAGTCCAATAATGAAATGAGGCTCTCAAATCAACTACATAAACTCCTTTCTCCAATTTTCTAACGTTTTCAATAGCTTGCCTTAAAAAATCAGAAGGTAAATCAACGTTATGACAGAAATCAACTTTTTGGCAGTTTCTCAGCGAGAAACAGTCATTTTGTACCTGAAACACTGTAAGTGGTTTGGTGAGTCAAATAATGAAATGAGTCTCTCAAATCAACTACATAGACTCCTTTCTCCAATTTTCTGACGTTTTAAATAGCTTGCCTTGAAAAATCAGAAGGTAAATCAATGTTATGACAGAAATTCGCTTTTTGGCATTTTCTCAGCGAGAAACAGTCATTTTCAACCTGAAACACAGGTAAGTGGTTTGGTGAGTCCAATAATGAAATGAGTCACTCAAATCAACTATATAGACTCCCTCCTTCAATTTTCTGACGTTTTCAATAGCTTGTCTTAAAAAATCAGAAGGTAAAACAGTGTTTTCACAAAAATCCGCTTTTAGCTGTATCTCAGCCAGAAACAGTCATTTTCAACCTGAAACACAGGTAAGTTGTTTGGTGAGTCCAATAATGAAATGAGTCACTCAAATCAACTATATAGACTCCCTCCTTCAATTTTCTGACGTTTTCAATAGCTTGCCTTAAAAAATCAGAAGGTAAAACAGTGTTTTCACAAAAATCCGCTTTTAGCTGTATCTCAGCCAGAAACAGTCTTTTTCAACCTGAAACACTGTAAGTGGTTTGGTGAGTCCAATAATGAAATGAGTCTCTCAAATCAAACTACATAGACTCCTTTCTCCAATTTTCTGACGTTTTCAATAGCTTGCCTTAAAAAATCAGAAGGTAAATCAATGTTATGACAGAAATCCGCTTTTTGGCATTTTCTCAGCGAGAAACAGTCATTTTGTACCTGAAACACTGTAAGTGGTTTGGTGAGTCCAATAATGAAATGAGTCTCTCAAATCAACTACATAGACTCCTTTCTCCAATTTTCTGACGTTTTCAATAGCTTGCCTTGAAAAATCAGAAGGTAAATCAATGTTATGACAGAAATCCGCTTTTTGGCATTTTCTCAGCGAGAAACAGTCATTTTGTACCTGAAACACTGTAAGTGGTTTGGTGAGTCCAATAATGAAATGAGGCTCTCAAATCAACTACATAGACTCCTTTCTCCAATTTTCTAACGTTTTCAATAGCTTGCCTTAAAAAATCAGAAGGTAAATCAACGTTATGACAGAAATCAACTTTTTGGCAGTTTCTCAGCGAGAAACAGTCATTTTGTACCTGAAACACTGTAAGTGGTTTGGTGAGTCCAATAATGAAATGAGTCTCTCAAATCAACTACATAGACTCCTTTCTCCAATTTTCTGACGTTTTCAATAGCTTGCCTTGAAAAATCAGAAGGTAAATCAATGTTATGACAGAAATCCGCTTTTTGGCATTTTCTCAGCGAGAAACAGTCATTTTGTACCTGAAACACTGTAAGTGGTTTGGTGAGTCCAATAATGAAATGAGGCTCTCAAATCAACTACATAGACTCCTTTCTCCAATTTTCTAACGTTTTCAATAGCTTGCCTTAAAAAATCAGAAGGTAAATCAACGTTATGACAGAAATCAACTTTTTGGCAGTTTCTCAGCGAGAAACAGTCATTTTGTACCTGAAACACTGTAAGTGGTTTGGTGAGTCAAATAATGAAATGAGTCTCTCAAATCAACTACATAGACTCCTTTCTCCAATTTTCTGACGTTTTAAATAGCTTGCCTTGAAAAATCAGAAGGTAAATCAATGTTATGACAGAAATCCGCTTTTTGGCATTTTGTCAGCGAGAAACAGTCATTTTGTACCTGAAACACTGTAAGTGGTTTGGTGAGTCCAATAATGAAATGAGTCTCTCAAATCAACTACATAGACTCCTTTCTCCAATTTTATGACGTTTTCAATAGCTTGCCTTAAAAAATCAGAAGGTAAATCAACGTTATGACAGAAATCCGCTTTTTGGCATTTTCTCATCGAGAAAGAGTCATTTTGTACCTGAAACACTGTAAGTGGTTTGGTGAGTCAAATAATGAAATGAGTCTCTCAAATCAACTACATAGACTACTTTCTCCAATTTTCTGACGTTTTAAATAGCTTGCCTTGAAAAATCAGAAGGTAAATCAATGTTATGACAGAAATCCGCTTTTTGGCATTTTCTCAGCGAGAAACAGTCATTTTGTACCTGAAACACTGTAAGTGGATTGGTGAGTCCAATAATGAAATGAGTCTCTCAAATCAACTACATAGACTCCTTTCTCCAATTTTCTGACGTTTTCAATAGCTTGCCTTAAAAATTCAGAAGGTAAAACAATGTTATTACAGAAATCCGCTTTTTGGCATTTTCTCAGCGAGAAACAGTCATTTTGTACCTGAAACACTGAAAGCGGTTTGGTGAGTCCAATAATGAAACGAGTCCCTCAAATCAACTACATAGACTCCTTTCTCCAATTTTCTGACGTTTTCAATAGCTTGCCTTAAAAAATTCAGAAGGTAAATCAATGTTATGACAGAAATCCGCTTTTTGGCATTTTCTCAGCGAGAAACAGTCATTTTCAACCTGAAACACTGTAAGTGGTTTGGTGAGTCTAATAATGAAATGAGTCACTCAAATCAACTATATAGACTCCCTCCTTCAATTTTCTGACGTTTTCAATAGCTTGTCTTAAAAAATCAGAAGGTAAAACAGTGTTTTCACAAAAATCCGCTTTTAGCTGTATCTCAGCCAGAAACAGTCATTTTCAACCTGAAACACAGGTAAGTTGTTTGGTGAGACCAATAATGAAATGAGTCACTCAAATCAACTATATAGACTCCCTCCTTCAATTTTCTGACGTTTTCAATAGCTTGCCTTAAAAAATCAGAAGGTAAAACAGTGTTTTCACAAAAATCCGCTTTTAGCTGTATCTCAGCCAGAAACAGTCATTTTCAACCTGAAGCACAGGTAAGTGGTTTGCTGAGTCCAATAATGAAATGAGTCACTCAAATCAACTATATAGACTCCCTCCTTCAATTTTCTGACGTTTTCAATAGCTTGCCTTAAAAAATCAGAAGGTAAAACAGTGTTTTCACAAAAATCCGCTTTTATCTCAGCCAGAAACAGTAATTTTCAACCTGAAACACAGGTAAGTGGTTTGGTGAGTCCAATAATGAAATTAGTCACTCAAATCAACTATATAGAATCTCTCCTTCAATTTTCTGACGTTTTCCATAGCTTGCCTTAAAAAATCAGAAGGTAAAACAGTGTTATCACAGAAATCCGCTTTTTGGCTGTTTCTCAGCGAGAGACAGTTATTTTGAACCTGAAACACAGGTCTCCCCCCCCCCACCCATTACCGGGACCGCATCACTGCGCCGTGCTGTGGACAAAATGAGGTACTGCACATTCGCCTAAAAGGCAGAATGACAGCATTAAAATGTCTCCAACTGCTCTCAAATAAAGTGTAAAAATCTGAAAATAAACACAATTCCTTCACAAAAATGGACTTTGTCTTTTGAGCATCTTTTGCCTTCATTTGCTTCAGCCAAATTAGAAACATGAGAAGAAAAGAGGGGAAAATCTCACTCCAGACTCAGCCAAAAACAGCAGCCGAAGTGCCGCATTAAAATTGCTCAAACTTGTCTAAAATCACAATCTAAAAATCTAAAAATGATCAAAATGGCTTAGCAATGATGCAGCCTGCCATTTGCACGTGTTTTTCCTGGCTTTACTTCAGCAAAATGAAAGAAAAGAGGAGAAAATTTCACTTCAGCCAGGGTTAAAAAGCAGCAGAAATACTGCATTAAAAGGCCCCCAACTTGTCTAAAATGACATTTAAAAATCTAAAAATGATCAAAATGACTTAGAAATTATGGGGCCCTCCTTTTGCATATTTTTTGACTGGCTTTATTCCACCAGAATTGAAAATATCAGCAGAAAAGAGGGGGGAAATTGCAGTGTTGTCTGCCCTGGAGAAGTTTATTTTTTTGCCCACAAGATGGAGGCAGAGCTCCACGGATGAATTTAGCTGCACTCAGTTGGAACTTTGAAAACTTTCTAAGTGTTTTGGTGAATCCATTAATGAAAGGAGTCACTCTTTCAATAGCTTGTCTTAAAAAATCAGAAGGTAAAACAGTGTTTTCACAAAAATCCGCTTTTAGCTGTAGCTCAGCCAGAAACAGTCATTTTCAACCTGAAACACAGGTAAGTTGTTTGGTGAGTCCAATAATGAAATGATTCACTCAAATCAACTATATAGACTCCCTCCTTCAATTTTCTGACGTTTTCAATAGCTTGTCTTAAAAAATCAGAAGGTAAAACAGTGTTTTCACAAAAATCCGCTTTTAGCTGTATCTCAGCCAGAAACAGTCATTTTCAACCTGAAACACAGGTAAGTTGTTTGGTGAGTCCAATAATGAAATGAGTCACTCAAATCAACTATATAGACTCCGTCCTTCAATTTTCTGACGTTTTCAATAGCTTGCCTTAAAAAATCAGAAGGTAAAACAGTGTTTTCACAAAAATCCGCTTTTATCTCAGCCAGAAACAGTCATTTTCAACCTGAAACACAGGTAATTCAATTCAATTCAATTCAATTTTATTTATATAGCGTCTTATTAGACCACTTACCTGTGTTTTCCACTTACCTGAAACACAGGTAAGTGGTTTGGTGAGTCCAATACAACAGAGTTGTCTCTAGACGCTTTACAGAGACCCACACCCAGAACATGACCCCCGAGCAGTTATTACATAAACAATGGCAGGTAAAAACTCCCCTAGTGGGAGAAAAACCTTAAGCCAAACAGTGGCAAGGAAAAACTCCCCTTTAGGAGGGAAGAAACCTTGAGCAGGACCAGGCTCATAAGGGGGGACCCTCCTGCCGAGGGCCAGACTGGTGGGTCAGGGACGGCAACAGCACAGCAGGCAGGTGGAAGCAGCCACGGGATGACCAGGGGTGGGGACCGCAGGCAGGTGGAAGCAGCAACGGGATGACCGGGGGTGGGGACCGCAGGCCAGCACGCAGCTCCCGAAGCTCCGGCCCAATCAGCAAGTCCCAGGTTGGGGTGCAGGGTCGGGGAAAGACTTGTGCTCCGTAATGCAAGCTACAAGCCACCCACGACCACCTGCAGGTTCCGGTGTCCGGCAAAGGATGCTGCAACATGGACAAAAGAGAGAAAAGGTAAGTGGTTTGGTGAGTCCAATAATGAAATTAGTCACTCAAATCAACAATATAGACTCTCTCCTTCAATTTTCTGACGTTTTCCATAGCTTGCCTTAAAAAATCAGAAGGTAAAACAGTGTTTTCACAAAAATCCGCTTTTAGCTGTAGCTCAGCCAGAAACAGTCATTTTCAACCTGAAACACAGGTAAGTTGTTTGGTGAGTCCAATAATGAAATGATTCACTCAAATCAACTATATAGACTCCCTCCTTCAATTTTCTGACGTTTTCAATAGCTTGTCTTAAAAAATCAGAAGGTAAAACAGTGTTTTCACAAAAATCCGCTTTTAGCTGTATCTCAGCCAGAAACAGTCATTTTCAACCTGAAACACAGGTAAGTTGTTTGGTGAGTCCAATAATGAAATGAGTCACTCAAATCAACTATATAGACTCCGTCCTTCAATTTTCTGACGTTTTCAATAGCTTGCCTTAAAAAATCAGAAGGTAAAACAGTGTTTTCACAAAAATCCGCTTTTATCTCAGCCAGAAACAGTCATTTTCAACCTGAAACACAGGTAATTCAATTCAATTCAATTCAATTTTATTTATATAGCGTCTTATTAGACCACTTACCTGTGTTTTCCACTTACCTGAAACACAGGTAAGTGGTTTGGTGAGTCCAATACAACAGAGTTGTCTCTAGACGCTTTACAGAGACCCACACCCAGAACATGACCCCCGAGCAGTTATTACATAAACAATGGCAGGTAAAAACTCCCCTAGTGGGAGAAAAACCTTAAGCCAAACAGTGGCAAGGAAAAACTCCCCTTTAGGAGGGAAGAAACCTTGAGCAGGACCAGGCTCATAAGGGGGGACCCTCCTGCCGAGGGCCAGACTGGTGGGTCAGGGACGGCAACAGCACAGCAGGCAGGTGGAAGCAGCCACGGGATGACCAGGGGTGGGGACCGCAGGCAGGTGGAAGCAGCAACGGGATGACCGGGGGTGGGGACCGCAGGCCAGCACGCAGCTCCCGAAGCTCCGGCCCAATCAGCAAGTCCCAGGTTGGGGTGCAGGGTCGGGGAAAGACTTGTGCTCCGTAATGCAAGCTACAAGCCACCCACGACCACCTGCAGGTTCCGGTGTCCGGCAAAGGATGCTGCAACATGGACAAAAGAGAGAAAAGGTAAGTGGTTTGGTGAGTCCAATAATGAAATTAGTCACTCAAATCAACAATATAGACTCTCTCCTTCAATTTTCTGACGTTTTCCATAGCTTGCCTTAAAAAATCAGAAGGTAAAACAGTGTTTTCACAAAAATCCGCTTTTAGCTGTAGCTCAGCCAGAAACAGTCATTTTCAACCTGAAACACAGGTAAGTTGTTTGGTGAGTCCAATAATGAAATGATTCACTCAAATCAACTATATAGACTCCCTCCTTCAATTTTCTGACGTTTTCAATAGCTTGTCTTAAAAAATCAGAAGGTAAAACAGTGTTTTTACAAAAATCCGCTTTTAGCTGTATCTCAGCCAGAAACAGTCATTTTCAACCTGAAACACAGGTAAGTTGTTTGCTGAGTCCAATAATGAAATGAGTCACTCAAATCAACTATATAGACTCCGTCATTCAATTTTCTGACGTTTTCAATAGCTTGCCTTAAAAAATCAGAAGGTAAAACAGTGTTTTCACAAAAATCCGCTTTTATCTCAGCCAGAAACAGTCATTTTCAACCTGAAACACAGGTAATTCAATTCAATTCAATTCAATTTTATTTATATAGCGTCTTATTAGACCACTTACCTGTGTTTTCCACTTACCTGAAACACAGGTAAGTGGTTTGGTGAGTCCAATACAACAGAGTTGTCTCTAGACGCTTTACAGAGACCCACACCCAGAACATGACCCCCGAGCAGTTATTACATAAACAATGGCAGGTAAAAACTCCCCTAGTGGGAGAAAAACCTTAAGCCAAACAGTGGCAAGGAAAAACTCCCCTTTAGGAGGGAAGAAACCTTGAGCAGGACCAGGCTCATAAGGGGGGACCCTCCTGCCGAGGGCCAGACTGGTGGGTCAGGGACGGCAACAGCACAGCAGGCAGGTGGAAGCAGCCACGGGATGACCAGGGGTGGGGACCGCAGGCAGGTGGAAGCAGCAACGGGATGACCGGGGGTGGGGACCGCAGGCCAGCACGCAGCTCCCGAAGCTCCGGCCCAATCAGCAAGTCCCAGGTTGGGGTGCAGGGTCGGGGAAAGACTTGTGCTCCGTAATGCAAGCTACAAGCCACCCACGACCACCTGCAGGTTCCGGTGTCCGGCAAAGGATGCTGCAACATGGACAAAAGAGAGAAAAGGTAAGTGGTTTGGTGAGTCCAATAATGAAATTAGTCACTCAAATCAACAATATAGACTCTCTCCTTCAATTTTCTGACGTTTTCCATAGCTTGCCTTAAAAAATCAGAAGGTAAAACAGTGTTTTCACAAAAATCCGCTTTTAGCTGTAGCTCAGCCAGAAACAGTCATTTTCAACCTGAAACACAGGTAAGTTGTTTGGTGAGTCCAATAAGGAAATGATTCACTCAAATCAACTATATAGACTCCCTCCTTCAATTTTCTGACGTTTTCAATAGCTTGTCTTAAAAAATCAGAAGGTAAAACAGTGTTTTTACAAAAATCCGCTTTTAGCTGTATCTCAGCCAGAAACAGTCATTTTCAACCTGAAACACAGGTAAGTGGTTTGGTGAGTCCAATAATGAAATTAGTCACTCAAATCAACTATATAGACTCTCTCCTTCAATTTTCTGACGTTTTCCATAGCTTGCCTTAAAAAATCAGAAGGTAAAACTGTTTTCACAAAAATCCGCTTTTATCTCAGCCAGAAACAGTCATTTTCAACCTGAAACACAGGTAAGTGGTTTGGTGAGTCCAATAATGAAATGAGTCTCTCAAATCAACTACATAGACTCCTTTCTCCAATTTTCTAATGTTTTCAATAGCTTGCCTTAAAAAATCAGAAGGTAAATCAATGTTATGACAGAAATCCGCTTTTTGGCATTTTCTCAGCGAGAAACAGTCATTTTGTACCTGAAACACTGTAAGTGGTTTGGTGAGTCCAATAATGAAATGAGTCTCTCAAATCAACTACATAGACTCCTTTCTCCAATTTTCTAACGTTTTCAATAGCTTGCCTTAAAAAATCAGAAGGTAAATCAATGTTATGACAGAAATCCGCTTTTTGGCATTTTCTCAGCGAGAAACAGTCATTTTGTACCTGAAACACTGTAAGTGGTTTGGTGAGTCCAATAATGAAATGAATCTCTCAAATCAACTACATAGACTCCTTTCTCCAATTTTCTGACGTTTTCAATAGCTTGCCTTAAAAAATCAGAAGGTAAATCAATGTTATTACAGAAATCCGCTTTTTGGCATTTTCTCAGCGAGAAACAGTTATTTTGTACCTGAAACACTGTAAGTGGTTTGGTGAGTCCAATAATGAAATGAGTCTCTCAAATCAACTACATAGACTCCTTTCTCCAATTTTCTGACGTTTTCAATAGCTTGCCTTGAAAAATCAGAAGGTAAATCAATGTTATGACAGAAATCCGCTTTTTGGCATTTTCTCAGCGAGAAACAGTCATTTTGTACCTGAAACACTGTAAGTGGTTTGGTGAGTCCAATAATGAAATGAGTCTCTCAAATCAACTACATAGACTCCTTTCTCCAATTTTCTGACGTTTTCAATAGCTTGCCTTAAAAAATCAGAAGGTAAATCAACGTTATGACAGAAATCCGCTATTTGGCATTTTCTCAGCGAGAAACAGTCATTTTGTACCTGAAACACTGTAAGTGGTTTGGTTAGTCCAATAATGAAATGAGGCTCTCAAATCAACTTACATAGACTCCTTTCTCCAATTTTCTAACGTTTTCAATAGCTTGCCTTAAAAAATCAGAAGGTAAATCAATGTTATGACAGAAATCAACTTTTTGGCAGTTTCTCAGCGAGAAACAGTCATTTTGTACCTGAAACACTGTAAGTGGTTTGGTGAGTCCAATAATGAAATGAGTCTCTCAAATCAACTACATAGACTCCTTTCTCCAATTTTCTGACGTTTTCAATAGCTTGCCTTGAAAAATCAGAAGGTAAATCAATGTTATGACAGAAATCCGCTTTTTGGCATTTTCTCAGCGAGAAACAGTCATTTTGTACCTGAAACACTGTAAGTGGTTTGGTGAGTTTAATAATGAAATGAGTCTCTCAAATCAAACTACATAGACTCTTTTCTCCAATTTTCTGACGTTTTCAATAGCTTGCCTTAAAAAATCAGAAGGTAAATCAATGTTATGACAGAAATCCGCTTTTTGGCATTTTCTCAGCGAGAAACAGTCATTTTGTACCTGAAACACTGTAAGTGGTTTGGTGAGTCCAATAATGAAATGAGTCTCTCAAATCAACTACATAGACTCCTTTCTCCAATTTTCTGACGTTTTCAATAGCTTGCCTTAAAAAATCAGAAGGTAAATCAACGTTATGACAGAAATCCGCTATTTGGCATTTTCTCAGCGAGAAACAGTCATTTTGTACCTGAAACACTGTAAGTGGTTTGGTGAGTCCAATAATGAAATGAATCTCTCAAATCAACTACATAGACTCCTTTCTCCAATTTTCTGACGTTTTCAATAGCTTGCCTTAAAAAATCAGAAGGTAAATCAATGTTATTACAGAAATCCGCTTTTTGGCATTTTCTCAGCGAGAAACAGTCATTTTGTACCTGAAACACTGTAAGTGGTTTGGTGAGTCCAATAATGAAATGAGTCTCTCAAATCAACTACATAGACTCCTTTCTCCAATTTTCTGACGTTTTCAATAGCTTGCCTTGAAAAATCAGAAGGTAAATCAATGTTATGACAGAAATCCGCTTTTTGGCATTTTCTCAGCGAGAAACAGTCATTTTGTACCTGAAACACTGTAAGTGGTTTGGTGAGTCCAATAATGAAATGAGTCTCTCAAATCAAACTACATAGACTCCTTTCTCCAATTTTCTGACGTTTTCAATAGCTTCCCTTAAAAAATCAGAAGGTAAATCAATGTTATGACAGAAATCCGCTTTTTGGCATTTTCTCAGCGAGAAACAGTCATTTTGTACCTGAAACACTGTAAGTGGTTTGGTGAGTCCAATAATGAAATGAGGCTCTCAAATCAACTACATAAACTCCTTTCTCCAATTTTCTAACGTTTTCAATAGCTTGCCTTAAAAAATCAGAAGGTAAATCAACGTTATGACAGAAATCAACTTTTTGGCAGTTTCTCAGCGAGAAACAGTCATTTTGTACCTGAAACACTGTAAGTGGTTTGGTGAGTCAAATAATGAAATGAGTCTCTCAAATCAACTACATAGACTCCTTTCTCCAATTTTCTGACGTTTTAAATAGCTTGCCTTGAAAAATCAGAAGGTAAATCAATGTTATGACAGAAATTCGCTTTTTGGCATTTTCTCAGCGAGAAACAGTCATTTTCAACCTGAAACACAGGTAAGTGGTTTGGTGAGTCCAATAATGAAATGAGTCACTCAAATCAACTATATAGACTCCCTCCTTCAATTTTCTGGCGTTTTCAATAGCTTGTCTTAAAAAATCAGAAGGTAAAACAGTGTTTTCACAAAAATCCGCTTTTAGCTGTATCTCAGCCAGAAACAGTCATTTTCAACCTGAAACACAGGTAAGTTGTTTGGTGAGTCCAATAATGAAATGAGTCACTCAAATCAACTATATAGACTCCCTCCTTCAATTTTCTGACGTTTTCAATAGCTTGCCTTAAAAAATCAGAAGGTAAAACAGTGTTTTCACAAAAATCCGCTTTTAGCTGTATCTCAGCCAGAAACAGTCTTTTTCAACCTGAAACACTGTAAGTGGTTTGGTGAGTCCAATAATGAAATGAGTCTCTCAAATCAAACTACATAGACTCCTTTCTCCAATTTTCTGACGTTTTCAATAGCTTGCCTTAAAAAATCAGAAGGTAAATCAATGTTATGACAGAAATCCGCTTTTTGGCATTTTCTCAGCGAGAAACAGTCATTTTGTACCTGAAACACTGTAAGTGGTTTGGTGAGTCCAATAATGAAATGAGTCTCTCAAATCAACTACATAGACTCCTTTCTCCAATTTTCTGACGTTTTCAATAGCTTGCCTTGAAAAATCAGAAGGTAAATCAATGTTATGACAGAAATCCGCTTTTTGGCATTTTCTCAGCGAGAAACAGTCATTTTGTACCTGAAACACTGTAAGTGGTTTGGTGAGTCCAATAATGAAATGAGGCTCTCAAATCAACTACATAGACTCCTTTCTCCAATTTTCTAACGTTTTCAATAGCTTGCCTTAAAAAATCAGAAGGTAAATCAACGTTATGACAGAAATCAACTTTTTGGCAGTTTCTCAGCGAGAAACAGTCATTTTGTACCTGAAACACTGTAAGTGGTTTGGTGAGTCCAATAATGAAATGAGTCTCTCAAATCAACTACATAGACTCCTTTCTCCAATTTTCTGACGTTTTCAATAGCTTGCCTTGAAAAATCAGAAGGTAAATCAATGTTATGACAGAAATCCGCTTTTTGGCATTTTCTCAGCGAGAAACAGTCATTTTGTACCTGAAACACTGTAAGTGGTTTGGTGAGTCCAATAATGAAATGAGGCTCTCAAATCAACTACATAGACTCCTTTCTCCAATTTTCTAACGTTTTCAATAGCTTGCCTTAAAAAATCAGAAGGTAAATCAACGTTATGACAGAAATCAACTTTTTGGCAGTTTCTCAGCGAGAAACAGTCATTTTGTACCTGAAACACTGTAAGTGGTTTGGTGAGTCCAATAATGAAATGAGTCTCTCAAATCAACTACATAGACTCCTTTCTCCAATTTTCTGACGTTTTAAATAGCTTGCCTTGAAAAATCAGAAGGTAAATCAATGTTATGACAGAAATCCGCTTTTTGGCATTTTGTCAGCGAGAAACAGTCATTTTGTACCTGAAACACTGTAAGTGGTTTGGTGAGTCCAATAATGAAATGAGTCTCTCAAATCAACTACATAGACTCCTTTCTCCAATTTTATGACGTTTTCAATAGCTTGCCTTAAAAAATCAGAAGGTAAATCAACGTTATGACAGAAATCCGCTTTTTGGCATTTTCTCATCGAGAAAGAGTCATTTTGTACCTGAAACACTGTAAGTGGTTTGGTGGGTCAAATAATGAAATGAGTCTCTCAAATCAACTACATAGACTACTTTCTCCAATTTTCTGACGTTTTAAATAGCTTGCCTTGAAAAATCAGAAGGTAAATCAATGTTATGACAGAAATCCGCTTTTTGGCATTTTCTCAGCGAGAAACAGTCATTTTGTACCTGAAACACTGTAAGTGGATTGGTGAGTCCAATAATGAAATGAGTCTCTCAAATCAACTACATAGACTCCTTTCTCCAATTTTCTGACGTTTTCAATAGCTTGCCTTAAAAATTCAGAAGGTAAAACAATGTTATTACAGAAATCCGCTTTTTGGCATTTTCTCAGCGAGAAACAGTCATTTTGTACCTGAAACACTGAAAGCGGTTTGGTGAGTCCAATAATGAAACGAGTCCCTCAAATCAACTACATAGACTCCTTTCTCCAATTTTCTGACGTTTTCAATAGCTTGCCTTAAAAAATTCAGAAGGTAAATCAATGTTATGACAGAAATCCGCTTTTTGGCATTTTCTCAGCGAGAAAAAGTCATTTTGTACCTGAAACACTGTAAGTGGTTTGGTTAGTCCAATAATGAAATGAGGCTCTCAAATCAACTACATAGACTCCTTTCTCCAATTTTCTAACGTTTGCAATAGCTTGCCTTAAAAAATCAGAAGGTAAATCAATGTTATGACAGAAATCAACTTTTTGGCAGTTTCTCAGCGAGAAACAGTCATTTTGTACCTGAAACACTGTAAGTGGTTTGGTGAGTCAAATAATGAAATGAGTCTCTCAAATCAACTACATAGACTCCTTTCTCCAATTTTCTGACGTTTTAAATAGCTTGCCTTGAAAAATCAGAAGGTAAATCAATGTTATGACAGAAATTCGCTTTTTGGCATTTTCTCAGCGAGAAACAGTCATTTTCAACCTGAAACACAGGTAAGTGGTTTGGTGAGTCCAGTAATGAAATGAGTCACTCAAATCAACTATATAGACTCCCTCCTTCAATTTTCTGACGTTTTCAATAGCTTGTCTTAAAAAATCAGAAGGTAAAACAGTGTTTTCACAAAAATCCGCTTTTAGCTGTATCTCAGCCAGAAACAGTCATTTTCAACCTGAAACACAGGTAAGTTGTTTGGTGAGACCAATAATGAAATGAGTCACTCAAATCAACTATATAGACTCCCTCCTTCAATTTTCTGACGTTTTCAATAGCTTGCCTTAAAAAATCAGAAGGTAAAACAGTGGTTTCACAAAAATCCGCTTTTAGCTGTATCTCAGCCAGAAACAGTCATTTTCAACCTGAAGCACAGGTAAGTGGTTTGCTGAGTCCAATAATGAAATGAGTCACTCAAATCAACTATATAGACTCCCTCCTTCAATTTTCTAACGTTTTCAATAGCTTGCCTTAAAAAATCAGAAGGTAAAACAGTGTTTTCACAAAAATCCGCTTTTATCTCAGCCAGAAACAGTAATTTTCAACCTGAAACACAGGTAAGTGGTTTGGTGAGTCCAATAATGAAATTAGTCACTCAAATCAACTATATAGAATCTCTCCTTCAATTTTCTGACGTTTTCCATAGCTTGCCTTAAAAAATCAGAAGGTAAAACAGTGTTATCACAGAAATCCGCTTTTTGGCTGTTTCTCAGCGAGAGACAGTTATTTTGAACCTGAAACACAGGTCTCCCCCCCCCCACCCATTACCGGGACCGCATCACTGCGCCGTGCTGTGGACAAAATGAGGTACTGCACATTCGCCTAAAAGGCAGAATGACAGCATTAAAATGTCTCCAACTGCTCTCAAATAAAGTGTAAAAATCTGAAAATAAACACAATTCCTTCACAAAAATGGACTTTGTCTTTTGAGCATCTTTTGCCTTCATTTGCTTCAGCCAAATTAGAAACATGAGAAGAAAAGAGGGGAAAATCTCACTCCAGACTCAGCCAAAAACAGCAGCCGAAGTGCCGCATTAAAATTGCTCAAACTTGTCTAAAATCACAATCTAAAAATCTAAAAATGAACAAAATGGCTTAGCAATGATGCAGCCTGCCATTTGCACGTGTTTTTCCTGGCTTTACTTCAGCAAAATGAAAGAAAAGAGGAGAAAATTTCACTTCAGCCAGGGTTAAAAAGCAGCAGAAATACTGCATTAAAAGGCCCCCAACTTGTCTAAAATGACATTTAAAAATCTAAAAATGATCAAAATGACTTAGAAATTATGGGGCCCTCCTTTTGCATATTTTTTGACTGGCTTTATTCCACCAGAATTGAAAATATCAGCAGAAAAGAGGGGGGAAATTGCAGTGTTGTCTGCCCTGGAGAAGTTTATTTTTTTGCCCACAAGATGGAGGCAGAGCTCCACGGATGAATTTAGCTGCACTCAGTTGGAACTTTGAAAACTTTCTAAGTGTTTTGGTGAATCCATTAATGAAAGGAGTCACTCTTTCAATAGCTTGTCTTAAAAAATCAGAAGGTAAAACAGTGTTTTCACAAAAATCCGCTTTTAGCTGTAGCTCAGCCAGAAACAGTCATTTTCAACCTGAAACACAGGTAAGTTGTTTGGTGAGTCCAATAATGAAATGATTCACTCAAATCAACTATATAGACTCCCTCCTTCAATTTTCTGACGTTTTCAATAGCTTGTCTTAAAAAATCAGAAGGTAAAACAGTGTTTTCACAAAAATCCGCTTTTAGCTGTATCTCAGCCAGAAACAGTCATTTTCAACCTGAAACACAGGTAAGTTGTTTGGTGAGTCCAATAATGAAATGAGTCACTCAAATCAACTATATAGACTCCGTCCTTCAATTTTCTGACGTTTTCAATAGCTTGCCTTAAAAAATCAGAAGGTAAAACAGTGTTTTCACAAAAATCCGCTTTTATCTCAGCCAGAAACAGTCATTTTCAACCTGAAACACAGGTAATTCAATTCAATTCAATTCAATTTTATTTATATAGCGTCTTATTAGACCACTTACCTGTGTTTTCCACTTACCTGAAACACAGGTAAGTGGTTTGGTGAGTCCAATACAACAGAGTTGTCTCTAGACGCTTTACAGAGACCCACACCCAGAACATGACCCCCGAGCAGTTATTACATAAACAATGGCAGGTAAAAACTCCCCTAGTGGGAGAAAAACCTTAAGCCAAACAGTGGCAAGGAAAAACTCCCCTTTAGGAGGGAAGAAACCTTGAGCAGGACCAGGCTCATAAGGGGGGACCCTCCTGCCGAGGGCCAGACTGGTGGGTCAGGGACGGCAACAGCACAGCAGGCAGGTGGAAGCAGCCACGGGATGACCAGGGGTGGGGACCGCAGGCAGGTGGAAGCAGCAACGGGATGACCGGGGGTGGGGACCGCAGGCCAGCACGCAGCTCCCGAAGCTCCGGCCCAATCAGCAAGTCCCAGGTTGGGGTGCAGGGTCGGGGAAAGACTTGTGCTCCGTAATGCAAGCTACAAGCCACCCACGACCACCTGCAGGTTCCGGTGTCCGGCAAAGGATGCTGCAACATGGACAAAAGAGAGAAAAGGTAAGTGGTTTGGTGAGTCCAATAATGAAATTAGTCACTCAAATCAACAATATAGACTCTCTCCTTCAATTTTCTGACGTTTTCCATAGCTTGCCTTAAAAAATCAGAAGGTAAAACAGTGTTTTCACAAAAATCCGCTTTTAGCTGTAGCTCAGCCAGAAACAGTCATTTTCAACCTGAAACACAGGTAAGTTGTTTGGTGAGTCCAATAATGAAATGATTCACTCAAATCAACTATATAGACTCCCTCCTTCAATTTTCTGACGTTTTCAATAGCTTGTCTTAAAAAATCAGAAGGTAAAACAGTGTTTTCACAAAAATCCGCTTTTAGCTGTATCTCAGCCAGAAACAGTCATTTTCAACCTGAAACACAGGTAAGTTGTTTGGTGAGTCCAATAATGAAATGAGTCACTCAAATCAACTATATAGACTCCGTCCTTCAATTTTCTGACGTTTTCAATAGCTTGCCTTAAAAAATCAGAAGGTAAAACAGTGTTTTCACAAAAATCCGCTTTTATCTCAGCCAGAAACAGTCATTTTCAACCTGAAACACAGGTAATTCAATTCAATTCAATTCAATTTTATTTATATAGCGTCTTATTAGACCACTTACCTGTGTTTTCCACTTACCTGAAACACAGGTAAGTGGTTTGGTGAGTCCAATACAACAGAGTTGTCTCTAGACGCTTTACAGAGACCCACACCCAGAACATGACCCCCGAGCAGTTATTACATAAACAATGGCAGGTAAAAACTCCCCTAGTGGGAGAAAAACCTTAAGCCAAACAGTGGCAAGGAAAAACTCCCCTTTAGGAGGGAAGAAACCTTGAGCAGGACCAGGCTCATAAGGGGGGACCCTCCTGCCGAGGGCCAGACTGGTGGGTCAGGGACGGCAACAGCACAGCAGGCAGGTGGAACCAGCCACGGGATGACCAGGGGTGGGGACCGCAGGCAGGTGGAAGCAGCAACGGGATGACCGGGGGTGGGGACCGCAGGCCAGCACGCAGCTCCCGAAGCTCCGGCCCAATCAGCAAGTCCCAGGTTGGGGTGCAGGGTCGGGGAAAGACTTGTGCTCCGTAATGCAAGCTACAAGCCACCCACGACCACCTGCAGGTTCCGGTGTCCGGCAAAGGATGCTGCAACATGGACAAAAGAGAGAAAAGGTAAGTGGTTTGGTGAGTCCAATAATGAAATTAGTCACTCAAATCAACAATATAGACTCTCTCCTTCAATTTTCTGACGTTTTCCATAGCTTGCCTTAAAAAATCAGAAGGTAAAACAGTGTTTTCACAAAAATCCGCTTTTAGCTGTAGCTCAGCCAGAAACAGTCATTTTCAACCTGAAACACAGGTAAGTTGTTTGGTGAGTCCAATAATGAAATGATTCACTCAAATCAACTATATAGACTCCCTCCTTCAATTTTCTGACGTTTTCAATAGCTTGTCTTAAAAAATCAGAAGGTAAAACAGTGTTTTTACAAAAATCCGCTTTTAGCTGTATCTCAGCCAGAAACAGTCATTTTCAACCTGAAACACAGGTAAGTTGTTTGCTGAGTCCAATAATGAAATGAGTCACTCAAATCAACTATATAGACTCCGTCATTCAATTTTCTGACGTTTTCAATAGCTTGCCTTAAAAAATCAGAAGGTAAAACAGTGTTTTCACAAAAATCCGCTTTTATCTCAGCCAGAAACAGTCATTTTCAACCTGAAACACAGGTAATTCAATTCAATTCAATTCAATTTTATTTATATAGCGTCTTATTAGACCACTTACCTGTGTTTTCCACTTACCTGAAACACAGGTAAGTGGTTTGGTGAGTCCAATACAACAGAGTTGTCTCTAGACGCTTTACAGAGACCCACACCCAGAACATGACCCCCGAGCAGTTATTACATAAACAATGGCAGGTAAAAACTCCCCTAGTGGGAGAAAAACCTTAAGCCAAACAGTGGCAAGGAAAAACTCCCCTTTAGGAGGGAAGAAACCTTGAGCAGGACCAGGCTCATAAGGGGGGACCCTCCTGCCGAGGGCCAGACTGGTGGGTCAGGGACGGCAACAGCACAGCAGGCAGGTGGAAGCAGCCACGGGATGACCAGGGGTGGGGACCGCAGGCAGGTGGAAGCAGCAACGGGATGACCGGGGGTGGGGACCGCAGGCCAGCACGCAGCTCCCGAAGCTCCGGCCCAATCAGCAAGTCCCAGGTTGGGGTGCAGGGTCGGGGAAAGACTTGTGCTCCGTAATGCAAGCTACAAGCCACCCACGACCACCTGCAGGTTCCGGTGTCCGGCAAAGGATGCTGCAACATGGACAAAAGAGAGAAAAGGTAAGTGGTTTGGTGAGTCCAATAATGAAATTAGTCACTCAAATCAACAATATAGACTCTCTCCTTCAATTTTCTGACGTTTTCCATAGCTTGCCTTAAAAAATCAGAAGGTAAAACAGTGTTTTCACAAAAATCCGCTTTTAGCTGTAGCTCAGCCAGAAACAGTCATTTTCAACCTGAAACACAGGTAAGTTGTTTGGTGAGTCCAATAAGGAAATGATTCACTCAAATCAACTATATAGACTCCCTCCTTCAATTTTCTGACGTTTTCAATAGCTTGTCTTAAAAAATCAGAAGGTAAAACAGTGTTTTTACAAAAATCCGCTTTTAGCTGTATCTCAGCCAGAAACAGTCATTTTCAACCTGAAACACAGGTAAGTGGTTTGGTGAGTCCAATAATGAAATGAGTCTCTCAAATCAACTACATAGACTCCTTTCTCCAATTTTCTAATGTTTTCAATAGCTTGCCTTAAAAAATCAGAAGGTAAATCAATGTTATGACAGAAATCCGCTTTTTGGCATTTTCTCAGCGAGAAACAGTCATTTTGTACCTGAAACACTGTAAGTGGTTTGGTGAGTCCAATAATGAAATGAGTCTCTCAAATCAACTACATAGACTCCTTTCTCCAATTTTCTAACGTTTTCAATAGCTTGCCTTAAAAAATCAGAAGGTAAATCAATGTTATGACAGAAATCCGCTTTTTGGCATTTTCTCAGCGAGAAACAGTCATTTTGTACCTGAAACACTGTAAGTGGTTTGGTGAGTCCAATAATGAAATGAATCTCTCAAATCAACTACATAGACTCCTTTCTCCAATTTTCTGACGTTTTCAATAGCTTGCCTTAAAAAATCAGAAGGTAAATCAATGTTATTACAGAAATCCGCTTTTTGGCATTTTCTCAGCGAGAAACAGTTATTTTGTACCTGAAACACTGTAAGTGGTTTGGTGAGTCCAATAATGAAATGAGTCTCTCAAATCAACTACATAGACTCCTTTCTCCAATTTTCTGACGTTTTCAATAGCTTGCCTTGAAAAATCAGAAGGTAAATCAATGTTATGACAGAAATCCGCTTTTTGGCATTTTCTCAGCGAGAAACAGTCATTTTGTACCTGAAACACTGTAAGTGGTTTGGTGAGTCCAATAATGAAATGAGTCTCTCAAATCAACTACATAGACTCCTTTCTCCAATTTTCTGACGTTTTCAATAGCTTGCCTTAAAAAATCAGAAGGTAAATCAACGTTATGACAGAAATCCGCTATTTGGCATTTTCTCAGCGAGAAACAGTCATTTTGTACCTGAAACACTGTAAGTGGTTTGGTTAGTCCAATAATGAAATGAGGCTCTCAAATCAACTTACATAGACTCCTTTCTCCAATTTTCTAACGTTTTCAATAGCTTGCCTTAAAAAATCAGAAGGTAAATCAATGTTATGACAGAAATCAACTTTTTGGCAGTTTCTCAGCGAGAAACAGTCATTTTGTACCTGAAACACTGTAAGTGGTTTGGTGAGTCCAATAATGAAATGAGTCTCTCAAATCAACTACATAGACTCCTTTCTCCAATTTTCTGACGTTTTCAATAGCTTGCCTTGAAAAATCAGAAGGTAAATCAATGTTATGACAGAAATCCGCTATTTGGCATTTTCTCAGCGAGAAACAGTCATTTTGTACCTGAAACACTGTAAGTGGTTTGGTGAGTCCAATAATGAAATGAGTCTCTCAAATCAACTACATAGACTCCTTTCTCCAATTTTCTGACGTTTTCAATAGCTTGCCTTAAAAATTCAGAAGGTAAAACAATGTTATTACAGAAATCCGCTTTTTGGCAGTTTCTCAGCGAGAAACAGTCATTTTGTACCTGAAACACTGTAAGTGGTTTGGTGAGTCCAATAATGAAATGAGTCTCTCAAATCAACTACATAGACTCCTTTCTCCAATTTTCTAACGTTTTCAATAGCTTGCCTTAAAAAATCAGAAGGTAAATCAATGTTATGACAGAAATCCGCTTTTTGGCAGTTTCTCAGCGAGAAACAGTAATTTTGTACCTGAAACACTGTAAGTGGTTTGGTGAGTCCAATAATGAAATGAGTCTCTCAAATCAACTACATAGACTCCTTTCTCCAATTTTCTGACGTTTTCAATAGCTTGCCTTAAAAAATTAGAAGGTAAATCAATGTTATGACAGAAATCCGCTTTTTGGCAGTTTCTCAGCGAGAAACAGTCATTTTGTAGCTGAAACACTGTAAGTGGTTTGGTGAGTCCAATAATGAAATGAGTCTCTCAAATCAACTACATAGACTCCTTTCTCCAATTTTCTGACGTTTTCAATAGCTTGCCTTAAAAAATCAGAAGGTAAAACAATGTTATTACAGAAATCCGCTTTTTGGCATTTTCTCAGCGAGAAACGGTAATTTTGTACCTGAAACACTGTAAGTGGTTTGGTGAGTCCAATAATGAAATGAGTCTCTCAAATCAACTACATAGACTCCTTTCTCCAATTTTCTAATGTTTTCAATAGCTTGCCTTAAAAAATCAGAAGGTAAATCAATGTTATGACAGAAATCCGCTTTTTGGCATTTTCTCAGCGAGAAACAGTCATTTTGTACCTGAAACACTGTAAGTGGTTTGGTGAGTCCAATAATGAAATGAGTCTCTCAAATCAACTACATAGACTCCTTTCTCCAATTTTCTAACGTTTTCAATAGCTTGCCTTAAAAAATCAGAAGGTAAATCAATGTTATGACAGAAATCCGCTTTTTGGCATTTTCTCAGCGAGAAACAGTCATTTTGTACCTGAAACACTGTAAGTGGTTTGGTGAGTCCAATAATGAAATGAATCTCTCAAATCAACTACATAGACTCCTTTCTCCAATTTTCTGACGTTTTCAATAGCTTGCCTTAAAAAATCAGAAGGTAAATCAATGTTATTACAGAAATCCGCTTTTTGGCATTTTCTCAGCGAGAAACAGTTATTTTGTACCTGAAACACTGTAAGTGGTTTGGTGAGTCCAATAATGAAATGAGTCTCTCAAATCAACTACATAGACTCCTTTCTCCAATTTTCTGACGTTTTCAATAGCTTGCCTTGAAAAATCAGAAGGTAAATCAATGTTATGACAGAAATCCGCTTTTTGGCATTTTCTCAGCGAGAAACAGTCATTTTGTACCTGAAACACTGTAAGTGGTTTGGTGAGTCCAATAATGAAATGAGTCTCTCAAATCAACTACATAGACTCCTTTCTCCAATTTTCTGACGTTTTCAATAGCTTGCCTTAAAAAATCAGAAGGTAAATCAACGTTATGACAGAAATCCGCTATTTGGCATTTTCTCAGCGAGAAACAGTCATTTTGTACCTGAAACACTGTAAGTGGTTTGGTTAGTCCAATAATGAAATGAGGCTCTCAAATCAACTTACATAGACTCCTTTCTCCAATTTTCTAACGTTTTCAATAGCTTGCCTTAAAAAATCAGAAGGTAAATCAATGTTATGACAGAAATCAACTTTTTGGCAGTTTCTCAGCGAGAAACAGTCATTTTGTACCTGAAACACTGTAAGTGGTTTGGTGAGTCCAATAATGAAATGAGTCTCTCAAATCAACTACATAGACTCCTTTCTCCAATTTTCTGACGTTTTCAATAGCTTGCCTTGAAAAATCAGAAGGTAAATCAATGTTATGACAGAAATCCGCTATTTGGCATTTTCTCAGCGAGAAACAGTCATTTTGTACCTGAAACACTGTAAGTGGTTTGGTGAGTCCAATAATGAAATGAGTCTCTCAAATCAACTACATAGACTCCTTTCTCCAATTTTCTGACGTTTTCAATAGCTTGCCTTAAAAATTCAGAAGGTAAAACAATGTTATTACAGAAATCCGCTTTTTGGCAGTTTCTCAGCGAGAAACAGTCATTTTGTACCTGAAACACTGTAAGTGGTTTGGTGAGTCCAATAATGAAATGAGTCTCTCAAATCAACTACATAGACTCCTTTCTCCAATTTTCTAACGTTTTCAATAGCTTGCCTTAAAAAATCAGAAGGTAAATCAATGTTATGACAGAAATCCGCTTTTTGGCAGTTTCTCAGCGAGAAACAGTAATTTTGTACCTGAAACACTGTAAGTGGTTTGGTGAGTCCAATAATGAAATGAGTCTCTCAAATCAACTACATAGACTCCTTTCTCCAATTTTCTGACGTTTTCAATAGCTTGCCTTAAAAAATTAGAAGGTAAATCAATGTTATGACAGAAATCCGCTTTTTGGCAGTTTCTCAGCGAGAAACAGTCATTTTGTAGCTGAAACACTGTAAGTGGTTTGGTGAGTCCAATAATGAAATGAGTCTCTCAAATCAACTACATAGACTCCTTTCTCCAATTTTCTGACGTTTTCAATAGCTTGCCTTAAAAAATCAGAAGGTAAAACAATGTTATTACAGAAATCCGCTTTTTGGCATTTTCTCAGCGAGAAACGGTAATTTTGTACCTGAAACACTGTAAGTGGTTTGGTGAGTCCAATAATGAAATGAGTCTCTCAAATCAACTACATAGACTCCTTTCTCCAATTTTCTGACGTTTTCAATAGCTTGCCTTAAAAAATCAGAAGGTAAATCAATGTTATGACAGAAATCCGCTTTTTGGCATTTTCTCAGCGAGAAACAGTCATTTTGTACCTGAAACACTGTAAGTGGTTTGGTGAGTCCAATAATGAAATTAATCTCTCAAATCAACTACATAGACTCCTTTCTCCAATTTTCTGACGTTTTCAATAGCTTGCCTTAAAAAATCAGAAGGTAAATCAATGTTATTACAGAAATCCGCTTTTTGGCATTTTCTCAGCGAGAAACAGTTATTTTGTACCTGAAACACTGTAAGTGGTTTGGTGAGTCCAATAATGAAATGAGTCTCTCAAATCAACTACATAGACTCCTTTCTCCAATTTTCTGACGTTTTCAATAGCTTGCCTTGAAAAATCAGAAGGTAAATCAATGTTATGACAGAAATCCGCTTTTTGGCATTTTCTCAGCGAGAAACAGTCATTTTGTACCTGAAACACTGTAAGTGGTTTGGTGAGTCCAATAATGAAATGAGTCTCTCAAATCAACTACATAGACTCCTTTCTCCAATTTTCTGACGTTTTCAATAGCTTGCCTTAAAAAATCAGAAGGTAAATCAACGTTATGACAGAAATCCGCTATTTGGCATTTTCTCAGCGAGAAACAGTCATTTTGTACCTGAAACACTGTAAGTGGTTTGGTTAGTCCAATAATGAAATGAGGCTCTCAAATCAACTACATAGACTCCTTTCTCCAATTTTCTAACGTTTTCAATAGCTTGCCTTAAAAAATCAGAAGGTAAATCAATGTTATGACAGAAATCAACTTTTTGGCAGTTTCTCAGCGAGAAACAGTCATTTTGTACCTGAAACACTGTAAGTGGTTTGGTGAGTCCAATAATGAAATGAGTCTCTCAAATCAACTACATAGACTCCTTTCTCCAATTTTCTGACGTTTTCAATAGCTTGCCTTGAAAAATCAGAAGGTAAATCAATGTTATGACAGAAATCCGCTTTTTGGCATTTTCTCAGCGAGAAACAGTCATTTTGTACCTGAAACACTGTAAGTGGTTTGGTGAGTCCAATAATGAAATGAGTCTCTCAAATCAACTACATAGACTCCTTTCTCCAATTTTCTGACGTTTTCAATAGCTTGCCTTAAAAAATCAGAAGGTAAATCAACGTTATGACAGAAATCCGCTATTTGGCATTTTCTCAGCGAGAAACAGTCATTTTGTACCTGAAACACTGTAAGTGGTTTGGTGAGTCCAATAATGAAATGAGTCTCTCAAATCAACTACATAGACTCCTTTCTCCAATTTTCTGACGTTTTCAATAGCTTGCCTTAAAAATTCAGAAGGTAAAACAATGTTATTACAGAAATCCGCTTTTTGGCAGTTTCTCAGCGAGAAACAGTCATTTTGTACCTGAAACACTGTAAGTGGTTTGGTGAGTCCAATAATGAAATGAATCTCTCAAATCAACTACATAGACTCCTTTCTCCAATTTTCTGACGTTTTCAATAGCTTGCCTTAAAAAATCAGAAGGTAAATCAATGTTATTACAGAAATCCGCTTTTTGGCAGTTTCTCAGCGAGAAACAGTCATTTTGTACCTGAAACACTGTAAGTGGTTTGGTGAGTCCAATAATGAAATGAGTCTCTCAAATCAACTACATAGACTCCTTTCTCCAATTTTCTAACGTTTTCAATAGCTTGCCTTAAAAAATCAGAAGGTAAATCAATGTTATGACAGGAATCCGCTTTTTGGCATTTTCTCAGCGAGAAACAGTCATTTTGTACCTGAAACACTGTAAGTGGTTTGGTGAGTCCAATAATGAAATGAATCTCTCAAATCAACTACATAGACTCCTTTCTCCAATTTTCTGACGTTTTCAATAGCTTGCCTTAAAAAATCAGAAGGTAAATCAATGTTATTACAGAAATCCGCTTTTTGGCATTTTCTCAGCGAGAAACAGTCATTTTGTACCTGAAACACTGTAAGTGGTTTGGTGAGTCCAATAATGAAATGAGTCTCTCAAATCAACTACATAGACTCCTTTCTCAATTTTCTGACGTTTTCAATAGCTTGCCTTGAAAAATCAGAAGGTAAATCAATGTTATGACAGAAATCCGCTTTTTGGCATTTTCTCAGCGAGAAACAGTCATTTTGTACCTGAAACACTGTAAGTGGTTTGGTGAGTCCAATAATGAAATGAGTCTCTCAAATCAACTACATAGACTCCTTTCTCCAATTTTCTGACGTTTTCAATAGCTTGCCTTAAAAAATCAGAAGGTAAATCAACGTTATGACAGAAATCCGCTATTTGGCATTTTCTCAGCGAGAAACAGTCATTTTGTACCTGAAACACTGTAAGTGGTTTGGTTAGTCCAATAATGAAATGAGGCTCTCAAATCAACTACATAGACTCCTTTCTCCAATTTTCTAACGTTTTCAATAGCTTGCCTTAAAAAATCAGAAGGTAAATCAATGTTATGACAGAAATCCACTTTTTGGCAGTTTCTCAGCGAGAAACAGTCATTTTGTACCTGAAACACTGTAAGTGGTTTGGTGAGTCCAATAATGAAATGAGTCTCTCAAATCAACTACATAGACTCCTTTCTCCAATTTTCTGACGTTTTCAATAGCTTGCCTTGAAAAATCAGAAGGTAAATCAATGTTATGACAGAAATCCGCTTTTTGGCATTTTCTCAGCGAGAAACAGTCATTTTGTACCTGAAACACTGTAAGTGGTTTGGTGAGTCCAATAATGAAATGAGTCTCTCAAATCAACTACATAGACTCCTTTCTCCAATTTTCTGACGTTTTCAATAGCTTGCCTTAAAAAATCAGAAGGTAAATCAATGTTATTACAGAAATCCGCTTTTTGGCATTTTCTCAGCGAGAAACAGTCATTTTGTACCTGAAACACTGTAAGTGGTTTGGTGAGTCCAATAATGAAATGAGTCTCTCAAATCAACTACATAGACTCCTTTCTCCAATTTTCTGACGTTTTCAATAGCTTGCCTTGAAAAATCAGAAGGTAAATCAATGTTATGACAGAAATCCGCTTTTTGGCATTTTCTCAGCGAGAAACAGTCATTTTGTACCTGAAACACTGTAAGTGGTTTGGTGAGTCCAATAATGAAATGAGTCTCTCAAATCAACTACATAGACTCCTTTCTCCAATTTTCTGACGTTTTCAATAGCTTGCCTTAAAAAATCAGAAGGTAAATCAACGTTATGACAGAAATCCGCTATTTGGCATTTTCTCAGCGAGAAACAGTCATTTTGTACCTGAAACACTGTAAGTGGTTTGGTGAGTCCAATAATGAAATGAGTCTCTCAAATCAACTACATAGACTCCTTTCTCCAATTTTCTGACGTTTTCAATAGCTTGCCTTAAAAAATCAGAAGGTAAATCAATGTTATTACAGAAATCCGCTTTTTGGCATTTTCTCAGCGAGAAACAGTCATTTTGTACCTGAAACACTGTAAGTGGTTTGGTGAGTCCAATAATGAAATGAGTCTCTCAAATCAACTACATAGACTCCTTTCTCCAATTTTCTGACGTTTTCAATAGCTTGCCTTGAAAAATCAGAAGGTAAATCAATGTTATGACAGAAATCCGCTTTTTGGCATTTTCTCAGCGAGAAACAGTCATTTTGTACCTGAAACACTGTAAGTGGTTTGGTGAGTCCAATAATGAAATGAGTCTCTCAAATCAACTACATAGACTCCTTTCTCCAATTTTCTGACGTTTTCAATAGCTTGCCTTAAAAAATCAGAAGGTAAATCAACGTTATGACAGAAATCCGCTATTTGGCATTTTCTCAGCGAGAAACAGTCATTTTGTACCTGAAACACTGTAAGTGGTTTGGTTAGTCCAATAATGAAATGAGGCTCTCAAATCAACTACATAGACTCCTTTCTCCAATTTTCTAACGTTTTCAATAGCTTGCCTTAAAAAATCAGAAGGTAAATCAATGTTATGACAGAAATCAACTTTTTGGCAGTTTCTCAGCGAGAAACAGTCATTTTGTACCTGAAACACTGTAAGTGGTTTGGTGAGTCCAATAATGAAATGAGTCTCTCAAATCAACTACATAGACTCCTTTCTCCAATTTTCTGACGTTTTCAATAGCTTGCCTTGAAAAATCAGAAGGTAAATCAATGTTATGACAGAAATCCGCTTTTTGGCATTTTCTCAGCGAGAAACAGTCATTTTGTACCTGAATCACTGTAAGTGGTTTGGTGAGTCCAATAATGAAATGAGTCTCTCAAATCAACTACATAGACTCCTTTCTCCAATTTTCTGACGTTTTCAATAGCTTGCCTTAAAAAATCAGAAGGTAAATCAACGTTATGACAGAAATCCGCTATTTGGCATTTTCTCAGCGAGAAACAGTCATTTTGTACCTGAAACACTGTAAGTGGTTTGGTTAGTCCAATAATGAAATGAGGCTCTCAAATCAACTACATAGACTCCTTTCTCCAATTTTCTAACGTTTTCAATAGCTTGCCTTAAAAAATCAGAAGGTAAATCAATGTTATGACAGAAATCAACTTTTTGGCAGTTTCTCAGCGAGAAACAGTCATTTTGTACCTGAAACACTGTAAGTGGTTTGGTGAGTCAAATAATGAAATGAGTCTCTCAAATCAACTACATAGACTCCTTTCTCCAATTTTCTGACGTTTTAAATAGCTTGCCTTGAAAAATCAGAAGGTAAATCAATGTTATGACAGAAATCTGCTTTTTGGCATTTTCTCATCGAGAAACAGTCATTTTGTACCTGAAACACTGTAAGTGGTTTGGTGAGTCAAATAATGAAATGAGTCTCTCAAATCAACTACATAGACTCCTTTCTCCAATTTTCTGACGTTTTAAATAGCTTGCCTTGGAAAATCAGAAGGTAAATCAATGTTATGACAGAAATCCGCTTTTTGGCATTTTCTCAGCGAGAAACAGTCATTTTGTACCTGAAACACTGTAAGTGGTTTGGTGAGTCCAATAATGAAATGAGTCTCTCAAATCAACTACATAGACTCCTTTCTCCAATTTTCTGACGTTTTCAATAGCTTGCCTTAAAAATTCAGAAGGTAAAACAATGTTATTACAGAAATCCGCTTTTTGGCAGTTTCTCAGCGAGAAACAGTCATTTTGTACCTGAAACACTGTAAGTGGTTTGGTGAGTCCAATAATGAAATGAGTCTCTCAAATCAACTACATAGACTCCTTTCTCCAATTTTCTAACGTTTTCAATAGCTTGCCTTAAAAAATCAGAAGGTAAATCAATGTTATGACAGAAATCAACTTTTTGGCAGTTTCTCAGCGAGAAACAGTCATTTTGTACCTGAAACACTGTAAGTGGTTTGGTGAGTCAAATAATGAAATGAGTCTCTCAAATCAACTACATAGACTCCTTTCTCCAATTTTCTGACGTTTTAAATAGCTTGCCTTGAAAAATCAGAAGGTAAATCAATGTTATGACAGAAATCCGCTTTTTGGCATTTTCTCATCGAGAAACAGTCATTTTGTACCTGAAACACTGTAAGTGGTTTGGTGAGTCAAATAATGAAATGAGTCTCTCAAATCAACTACATAGACTCCTTTCTCCAATTTTCTGACGTTTTAAATAGCTTGCCTTGGAAAATCAGAAGGTAAATCAATGTTATGACAGAAATCCGCTTTTTGGCATTTTCTCAGCGAGAAACAGTCATTTTGTACCTGAAACACTGTAAGTGGTTTGGTGAGTCCAATAATGAAATGAGTCTCTCAAATCAACTACATAGACTCCTTTCTCCAATTTTCTGACGTTTTCAGTAGCTTGCCTTAAAAATTCAGAAGGTAAAACAATGTTATTACAGAAATCCGCTTTTTGGCAGTTTCTCAGCGAGAAACAGTCATTTTGTACCTGAAACACTGTAAGTGGTTTGGTGAGTCCAATAATGAAATGAGTCTCTCAAATCAACTACATAGACTCCTTTCTCCAATTTTCTAACGTTTTCAATAGCTTGCCTTAAAAAATCAGAAGGTAAATCAATGTTATGACAGAAATCCGCTTTTTGGCAGTTTCTCAGCGAGAAACAGTCATTTTGTACCTGAAACACTGTAAGTGGTTTGGTGAGTCCAATAATGAAATGAGTCTCTCAAATCAACTACATAGACTCCTTTCTCCAATTTTCTGACGTTTTCAATAGCTTGCCTTAAAAAATTAGAAGGTAAATCAATGTTATGACAGAAATCCGCTTTTTGGCAGTTTCTCAGCGAGAAACAGTCATTTTGTACCTGAAACACTGTAAGTGGTTTGGTGAGTCCAATAATGAAATGAGTCTCTCAAATCAACTACATAGACTCCTTTCTCCAATTTTCTGACGTTTTCAATAGCTTGCCTTAAAAATTCAGAAGGTAAAACAATGTTATTACAGAAATCCGCTTTTTGGCAGTTTCTCAGCGAGAAACAGTCATTTTGTACCTGAAACACTGTAAGTGGTTTGGTGAGTCCAATAATGAAATGAGTCTCTCAAATCAACTACATAGACTCCTTTCTCCAATTTTCTAACGTTTTCAATAGCTTGCCTTAAAAAATCAGAAGGTAAATCAATGTTATGACAGAAATCCGCTTTTTGGCATTTTCTCAGCGAGAAACAGTCATTTTGTACCTGAAACACTGTAAGTGGTTTGGTGAGTCCAATAATGAAATGAGTCTCTCAAATCAACTACATAGACTCCTTTCTCCAATTTTCTGACGTTTTCAATAGCTTGCCTTAAAAAATCAGAAGGTAAAACAATGTTATTACAGAAATCCGCTTTTTGGCATTTTCTCAGCGAGAAACGGTCATTTTGTACCTGAAACACTGTAAGTGGTTTGGTGAGTCCAATAATGAAATGAGTCTCTCAAATCAACTACATAGACTCCTTTATCCAATTTTCTGACGTTTTCAATAGCTTGCCTTGAAAAATCAGAAGGTAAATCAATGTTATGACAGAAATCCGCTTTTTGGCATTTTCTCAGCGAGAAACAGTCATTTTGTACCTGAAACACTGTAAGTGGTTTGGTGAGTCCAATAATGAAATGAGGCTCTCAAATCAACTACATAGACTCCTTTCTCCAATTTTCTAACGTTTTCAATAGCTTGCCTTAAAAAATCAGAAGGTAAATCAACGTTATGACAGAAATCAACTTTTTGGCAGTTTCTCAGCGAGAAACAGTCATTTTGTACCTGAAACACTGTAAGTGGTTTGGTGAGTCCAATAATGAAATGAGTCTCTCAAATCAACTACATAGACTCCTTTCTCCAATTTTCTGACGTTTTCAATAGCTTGCCTTGAAAAATCAGAAGGTAAATCAATGTTATGACAGAAATCCGCTTTTTGGCATTTTCTCAGCGAGAAACAGTCATTTTGTACCTGAAACACTGTAAGTGGTTTGGTGAGTCCAATAATGAAATGAGGCTCTCAAATCAACTACATAGACTACTTTCTCCAATTTTCTAACGTTTTCAATAGCTTGCCTTAAAAAATCAGAAGGTAAATCAACGTTATGACAGAAATCAACTTTTTGGCAGTTTCTCAGCGAGAAACAGTCATTTTGTACCTGAAACACTGTAATTGGTTTGGTGAGTCAAATAATGAAATGAGTCTCTCAAATCAACTACATAGACTCCTTTCTCCAATTTTCTGACGTTTTAAATAGCTTGCCTTGAAAAATCAGAAGGTAAATCAATGTTATGACAGAAATTCGCTTTTTGGCATTTTCTCAGCGAGAAACAGTCATTTTCAACCTGAAACACAGGTAAGTGGTTTGGTGAGTCCAATAATGAAATGAGTCACTCAAATCAACTATATAGACTCCCTCCTTCAATTTTCTGACGTTTTCAATAGCTTGTCTTAAAAAATCAGAAGGTAAACCAGTGTTTTCACAAAAATCCGCTTTTAGCTCTATCTCAGCCAGAAACAGTCATTTTCAACCTGAAACACAGGTAAGTTGTTTGGTGAGTCCAATAATGAAATGAGTCACTCAAATCAACTATATAGACTCCCTCCTTCAATTTTCTGACGTTTTCAATAGCTTGCCTTAAAAAATCAGAAAGGTAAAACAGTGTTTTCACAAAAATCCGCTTTTAGCTGTATCTCAGCCAGAAACAGTCATTTTCAACCTGAAGCACAGGTAAGTGGTTTGCTGAGTCCAATAATGAAATGAGTCACTCAAATCAACTATATAGACTCCCTCCTTCAATTTTCTGACGTTTTCAATAGCTTGCCTTAAAAAATCAGAAGGTAAAACAGTGTTTTCACAAAAATCCGCTTTTATCTCAGCCAGAAACAGTAATTTTCAACCTGAAACACAGGTAAGTGGTTTGGTGAGTCCAATAATGAAATTAGTCACTCAAATCAACTATATAGACTCTCTCCTTCAATTTTCTGACGTTTTCCATAGCTTGCCTTAAAAAATCAGAAGGTAAAACAGTGTTATCACAGAAATCCGCTTTTTGGCTGTTTCTCAGCGAGAGACAGTTATTTTGAACCTGAAACACAGGTCTCCCCCCCCCCCACCCATTACCGGGACCGCATCACTGCGCCGTGCTGTGGACAAAATGAGGTACTGCACATTCGCCTAAAAGGCAGAATGACAGCATTAAAATGTCTCCAACTGCTCTCAAATAAAGTGTAAAAATCTGAAAATAAACACAATTCCTTCACAAAAATGGACTTTGTCTTTTGAGCATCTTTTGCCTTCATTTGCTTCAGCCAAATTAGAAACATGAGAAGAAAAGAGGGGAAAATCTCACTCCAGACTCAGCCAAAAACAGCAGCCGAAGTGCCGCATTAAAATTGCTCAAACTTGTCTAAAATCACAATCTAAAAATCTAAAAATGATCAAAATGGCTTAGCAATGATGCAGCCTGCCTTTTGCACGTGTTTTTCCTGGCTTTACTTCAGCAAAATGAAAGAAAAGAGGAGAAAATTGCACTTCAGCCAGGGTTAAAAAGCAGCAGAAATACTGCATTAAAAGGCCCCCAACTTGTCTAAAATGACATTTAAAAATCTAAAAATGATCAAAATGACTTAGAAATTATGGGGCCCTCCTTTTGCATATTTTTTGACTGGCTTTATTCCACCAGAATTGAAAATATCAGCAGAAAAGAGGGGGGAAATTGCAGTGTTGTCTGCCCTGGAGAAGTTTATTTTTTTGCCCACAAGATGAAGGCAGAGCTCCACGGATGAATTTAGCTGCACTCAGTTGGAACTTTGAAAACTTTCTAAGTGTTTTGGTGAATCCATTAATGAAAGGAGTCACTCTTTCAATAGCTTGTCTTAAAAAATCAGAAGGTAAAACAGTGTTTTCACAAAAATCCGCTTTTAGCTGTAGCTCAGCCAGAAACAGTCATTTTCAACCTGAAACACAGGTAAGTTGTTTGGTGAGTCCAATAATGAAATGATTCACTCAAATCAACTATATAGACTCCCTCCTTCAATTTTCTGACGTTTTCAATAGCTTGTCTTAAAAAATCAGAAGGTAAAACAGTGTTTTCACAAAAATCCGCTTTTAGCTGTATCTCAGCCAGAAACAGTCATTTTCAACCTGAAACACAGGTAAGTTGTTTGGTGAGTCCAATAATGAAATGAGTCACTCAAATCAACTATATAGACTCCGTCCTTCAATTTTCTGACGTTTTCAATAGCTTGCCTTAAAAAATCAGAAGGTAAAACAGTGTTTTCACAAAAATCCGCTTTTATCTCAGCCAGAAACAGTCATTTTCAACCTGAAACACATGTAATTCAATTCAATTCAATTCAATTTTATTTATATAGCGTCTAATACAACAGAGTTGTCTCTAGACGCTTTACAGAGACCCACACCCAGAACATGACCCCCGAGCAGTTATTACATAAACAATGGCAGGTAAAAACTCCCCTAGTGGGAGAAAAACCTTAAGCCAAACAGTGGCAAGGAAAAACTCCCCTTTAGGAGGGAAGAAACCTTGAGCAGGACCAGGCTCATAAGGGGGGACCCTCCTGCCGAGGGCCAGACTGGTGGGTCAGGGACGGCAACAGCACAGCAGGCAGGTGGAAGCAGCCACGGGATGACCAGGGGTGGGGACCGCAGGCAGGTGGAAGCAGCAACGGGATGACCGGGGGTGGGGACCGCAGGCCAGCACGCAGCTCCCGAAGCTCCGGCCCAATCAGCAAGTCCCAGGTTGGGGTGCAGGGTCGGGGAAAGACTTGTGCTCCGTAATGCAAGCTACAAGCCACCCACGACCACCTGCAGGTTCCGGTGTCCGGCAAAGGATGCTGCAACATGGACAAAAGAGAGAAAAGGTAAGTGGTTTGGTGAGTCCAATAATGAAATTAGTCCCTCAAATCAACAATATAGACTCTCTCCTTCAATTTTCTGACGTTTTCCATAGCTTGCCTTAAAAAATCAGAAGGTAAAACAGTGTTTTCACAAAAATCCGCTTTTTGGCATTTTCTCAGCGAGAAACAGTCATTTTGTACCTGAAACACTGTAAGTGGTTTGGTGAGTCCAATAATGAAATGAGTCTCTCAAATCAACTACATAGACTCCTTTCTCCAATTTTCTGACGTTTTCAATAGCTTGCCTTAAAAAATCAGAAGGTAAATCAATGTTATGACAGAAATCCGCTTTTTGGCATTTTCTCAGCGAGAAACAGTCATTTTGTACCTGAAACACTGTAAGTGGTTTGGTGAGTCCAATAATGAAATGAGTCTCTCAAATCAACTACATAGACTCCTTTCTCCAATTTTCTGACGTTTTCAATAGGTTGCCTTAAAAATTCAGAAGGTAAATCAATGTTATGACAGAAATCCGCTTTTTGGCATTTTCTCAGCGAGAAACAGTCATTTTGTACCTGAAACACTGTAAGTGGTTTGGTGAGTCCAATAATGAAATGAGGCTCTCAAATCAACTACATAGACTCCTTTCTCAAATTTTCTAACGTTTTCAATAGCTTGCCTTAAAAAATCAGAAGGTAAATCAACGTTATGACAGAAATCAACTTTTTGGCAGTTTCTCAGCGAGAAACAGTCATTTTGTACCTGAAACACTGTAAGTGGTTTGGTGAGTCAAATAATGAAATGAGTCTCTCAAATCAACTACATAGACTCCTTTCTCCAATTTTCTGACGTTTTAAATAGCTTGCCTTGAAAAATCAGAAGGTAAATCAATGTTATGACAGAAATCCGCTTATTGGCATTTTCTCAGCGAGAAACAGTCATTTTCAACCTGAAGCACAGGTAAGTGGTTTGCTGAGTCAAATAATGAAAGGAGTCACTCAAATAGACTATATAGACTCCTTCCTTAAATTTTCTGACGTTTTCAATAGCTTGTCTTAAAAAATCAGAAGGTAAAACAATGTTTTCACAAAAATCCGCTTTTATCTCAGCCAGAAACAGTCATTTTCAACCTGAAACACAGGTAAGTGGTTTGCTGAGTCCAATAATGAAATGAGTCACTCAAATCAACTATATAGACTCCCTCCTTCAATTTTCTGACGTTTTCAATAGCTTGCCTTAAAAAATCAGAAGGTAAAACAGTGTTTTCACAAAAATCCGCTTTTATCTCAGCCAGAAACAGTAATTTTCAACCTGAAACACAGGTAAGTGGTTTGGTGAGTCCAATAATGAAATTAGTCACTCAAATCAACTATACAGACTCTTTCCTTCAATTTTCTGACGTTTTCCATAGCTTGCCTTAAAAAATCAGAAGGTAAAACAGTGTTATCACAGAAATCCGCTTTTTGGCTGTTTCTCAGCGAGAGACAGTTATTTTGAACCTGAAACACAGGTCTCCCCCCCAAGCAATGCAATGCATAGCAATGATGCAGCCTGCCTTTTGCACGTGTTTTTCCTGGCTTTACTTCAGCAAAATGAAAGAAAAGAGGAGAAAATTGCACTTCAGCCAGGGTTAAAAAGCAGCAGAAATACTGCATTAAAATGCCTCCAACTTGTCTAAAATTACATTTAAAAATCTAAAAATGATCAAAATGACTTAGAAATGATGGGGCCCTCCTTTTGCATATTTTTTGACTGGCTTTACTCCACCAGAATTGAAAATATCAGCAGAAAAGAGGGGGGAAATTGCAGTGTTGTCTGCCCTGGAGAAGTTTCTTTTTTTGCCCACAAGATGGAGGCAGAGCTCCACAGATGAATTTAGCTGCACTCAGTTGGAACTTTGAAAACTTTCTTTTCAAAAATCCGCTTTTATCTCAGCCAGAAACAGTCATTTTCAACCTGAAGCACAGGTAAGTGGATTGGTGAGTCCAATAATGAAATTAGTCACTCAAATCAACTATATAGACTCTCTCCTTCAATTTTCTGACGTTTTCCATAGCTTGCCTTAAAAAATCAGAAGGTAAAACAGTGTTATCACAGAAATCCGCTTTTTGGCTGTTTCTCAGCAAGAAACAGTTATTTTGAACCTGAAACACAGGTCTCCCCCCCCCCCCCCCCCCCCCCCACCCATTACCGGGAGTGCATCACTGCGCCGTGCTGTGGATAAAATGGGGTACTGCACATTCGCCTAAAAGGCAGAATGACAGCATTAAAATGTCTCCAACTGCTCTCAAATAAAGTGTAAAAATCTGAAAATAAACACAATTCCTTCACAAAAATGGACTTTGTCTTTTGAGCATCTTTTGCCTTCATTTGCTTCAGCCAAATTAGAAACATGAGAAGAAAAGAGGGGAAAATCTCACTCCAGACTCAGCCAAAAACAGCAGCCGAAGTGCCGCATTAAAATTGCTCAAACTTGTCTAAAATCACAATCTAAAAATCTAAAAATGATCAAAATGGCTTAGCAATGATGCAGCCTGCCTTTTGCACGTGTTTTTCCTGGCTTTACTTCAGCAAAATGAAAGAAAAGAGGAGAAAATTGCACTTCAGCCAGGGTTAAAAAGCAGCAGAAATACTGCATTAAAAGGCCCCCAACTTGTCTAAAATGACATTTAAAAATCTAAAAATGATCAAAATGACTTAGAAATTATGGGGCCCTCCTTTTGCATATTTTTTGACTGGCTTTATTCCACCAGAATTGAAAATATCAGCAGAAAAGAGGGGGGAAATTGCAGTGTTGTCTGCCCTGGAGAAGTTTATTTTTTTGCCCACAAGATGAAGGCAGAGCTCCACGGATGAATTTAGCTGCACTCAGTTGGAACTTTGAAAACTTTCTAAGTGTTTTGGTGAATCCATTAATGAAAGGAGACACTCTTTCAATAGCTTGTCTTAAAAAATCAGAAGGTAAAACAGTGTTTTCACAAAAATCCGCTTTTAGCTGTAGCTCAGCCAGAAACAGTCATTTTCAACCTGAAACACAGGTAAGTTGTTTGGTGAGTCCAATAATGAAATGATTCACTCAAATCAACTATATAGACTCCCTCCTTCAATTTTCTGACGTTTTCAATAGCTTGTCTTAAAAAATCAGAACGTAAAACAGTGTTTTCACAAAAATCCGCTTTTAGCTGTATCTCAGCCAGAAACAGTCATTTTCAACCTGAAACACAGGTAAGTTGTTTGGTGAGTCCAATAATGAAATGAGTCACTCAAATCAACTATATAGACTCCGTCATTCAATTTTCTGACGTTTTCAATAGCTTGCCTTAAAAAATCAGAAGGTAAAACAGTGTTTTCACAAAAATCCGCTTTTATCTCAGCCAGAAACAGTCATTTTCAACCTGAAACACAGGTAATTCAATTCAATTCAATTCAATTTTATTTATATAGCGTCTTATTAGACCACTTACCTGTGTTTTCCACTTACCTGAAACACAGGTAAGTGGTTTGGTGAGTCCAATACAACAGAGTTGTCTCTAGACGCTTTACAGAGACCCACACCCAGAACATGACCCCCGAGCAGTTATTACATAAACAATGGCAGGTAAAAACTCCCCTAGTGGGAGAAAAACCTTAAGCCAAACAGTGGCAAGGAAAAACTCCCCTTCAGGAGGGAAGAAACCTTGAGCAGGACCAGGCTCATAAGGGGGGACCCTCCTGCCGAGGGCCAGACTGGTGGGTCAGGGACGGCAACAGCACAGCAGGCAGGTGGAAGCAGCCACGGGATGACCAGGGGTGGGGACCGCAGGCAGGTGGAAGCAGCAACGGGATGACCGGGGGTGGGGACCGCAGGCCAGCACGCAGCTCCCGAAGCTCCGGCCCAATCAGCAAGTCCCAGGTTGGGGTGCAGGGTCGGGGAAAGACTTGTGCTCCGTAATGCAAGCTACAAGCCACCCACGACCACCTGCAGGTTCCGGTGTCCGGCAAAGGATGCTGCAACATGGACAAAAGAGAGAAAAGGTAAGTGGTATGGTGAGTCCAATAATGAAATTAGTCACTCAAATCAACTATATAGACTCTCTCCTTCAATTTTCTGACGTTTTCCATAGCTTGCCTTAAAAAATCAGAAGGTAAAACAGTGTTTTCACAAAAATCCGCTTTTATCTCAGCCAGAAACAGTCATTTTCAACCTGAAACACTGTAAGTGGTTTGGTGAGTCCAATAATGAAATGAGTCGCTCAAATCAACGATATAGACACCTTTCTCCAATTTTCTAACGTTTTCAATAGCTTGCCTTAAAAAATCAGAAGGTAAATCAATGTTATGACTGAAATCCGCTTTTTGGCATTTTCTCAGCGAGAAACAGTCATTTTGTACCTGAAACACTGTAAGTGGTTTGGTGAGTCAAATAATGAAATGAGTCTCTCAAATCAACTACATAGACTCCTTTCTCCAATTTTCCGACATTTTCAATAGCTTGCCTTGAAAAATCAGAAGGTAAATCAATGTTATGACAGAAATCCGCTTTTTGGCATTTTCTCAGCGAGAAACAGTCATTTTGTACCTGAAACACTGTAAGTGGTTTGGTGAGTCCAATAATGAAATGAGTCTCTCAAATCAACTACATAGACTCCTTTCTCCAATTTTCTGACGTTTTCAATAGCTTGCCTTAAAAAATCAGAAGGTAGGATTCTTAATAGGACTAGCTGTTAATATCCCTAAAATATATCAGCACGATAACTCCTATCGGACATGACTGTGGGGTGGAGTTTGGACAGGATCGCGGGGCACCACCAAATCTACACGTCATCAGTTGTGTGCCTTGTCTTCATCAGGTGTTTCGGCCTCTTAACACAATACACCCTCTTCCAAGGTTGGCCTGCCACAGGCTGATCAGACCTGGGTGTGTGTCATATGGTGGCCCCCCCCTGGTCATCAAACAGCTCATGTTGCATCCCTCCGTTTCAGCCACAGCCAGTGACTGCTCCGTTCGGCTGCTTTGGCAAGTTCTTTTATTGCCTTCCGCTGGGCCTGTCCTCTGATCCCAACTTCCTTCAGGAGCTGTGTGGTGGACCTGGCTACAAAGCCTCGGCAGCCAACCTCCACTGGCCACACCTTTACGTTCCATCCCCGCGCCTCAGCATCAGCTGCTAGGTTAGCATAACGCAGCGTTTTTCTTTCGAATGCTTCGTCGATGTTATCCTCCCACGGGACAGTCAGCTCCACAATGAAGACACGCCGGCAGGACTTGGACCAGAGGACCAAATCTGGGCGCAGGTTGGTTGCTGCGATTTCTGGCGGGAAAGTGAGCCTCTGGCTGAGGTCTACCCGCATTTCCCAATCCCGGGCTGTGTCCAGTGGGCCTGAGTTTGGAGGTGATGGCTTGGTTCTCCGTTTCTCCCCTTGTCGGACGAATGTTGTCTTCCGTGGGAGGGTGGTCTGGGTTTTGAAAGGCATGGCGTTGATGGTGACCCTCTTGTCCTCAAGTTCGGCAGCCAAGCCCTTCAACCCTTGGTTATGGCGCCAGGTGTATCTTCCTTGAGTCAGGCTGGTCTTGCAACCCACCAGGATGTGTTTGAGGGTTGCTGGGGCTGCACACTGCAGGCAGGCTGGGTCCTCTCCATACCAGAGATGTAGGTTGGTTGGAGAGGGCAGGACATCATAAGTGGCTCTGATGATGAAGCTGAGCCTATTAGCCTCCATGCTCCACATCTCATTCCACGTGATTTTCCTCCTCTCCACACCCTCCCACCTCATCCAGCGTCCTTGCTGGGCTTGGGAGACTGCCTTGGCACACCTGGCTGCCTCCCCCTGGTTGCGCACCTCCTCAACCACCATGTGTCGCCGTTCAGACGGAGTAGCCTTTTGCCAAGCGGGTGTTGTTGCTTCCAGGCCAAGACCCCCTCTGCCATGTTGGACTCGTCCCACTATATCCCGGTGTCTGAGGGTGGTCTTTGCCACTGCTACTGCTGCAGATGGTTTCCATTTCCTCCCTGTTGCCAGGTTTGGAGCCGCATCTCTGACGCATGGGTCCCGGGATTCTGTAAGAGTCATTTCCACCCTTGTTTTGGCACATTTGTACTCCTCCACCAGGCTGGAGATTGGAAGGGAGAGCGCTCCATTGCCATACAGGCCTATGCTGGAAAGGCATCTCGGCAGTCCAAGCCACTTCCTCACTTGGGCATTCACCAGTCTCTCAAGCCGATTGACATAAGATAAGGTGACCTCATAGATGGAAATTGGCCACATGAGGCGAGGTAGCAGCCCAAACTTAAAGCACCATAGCTTCAATTTTCCAGGGAGAGCAGTGTTGTTAATCTGCTTGAGGCCGCTGATTGTATCCTGCCTGAGTTGTTCCACCTGCTCAGAGTCTTTAAGTTCTGCGCTATACCATCGGCCAAGGCTTTTGATAGGCTTCTCCAGAACTGTTGGGATTGGCTGGTCGTCCACATAGAACCTTGCATTGGTGAGCTTACCTTTGACAATGGAGATGCTACGGGATTTGCTGGGTTTAATCTCCATTCGTGCCCATTTGATGTTTCCCCGGAGTTTCTCCAGCAAACGTTTGGTACATGCGACCGTTGTTGTTATTGTCGTCATGTCGTCCATGTACGCCCTGATTGGGGGAAGACGGAGCCCGCTCTTCAATCGTTCTCCTCCAACCACCCATCGTGATGCACGAATAAGTAGCTCCATTGCCATTGTAAACACCAGTGGCGAGATGGTGCAGCCCGCCATAATGCCTATCTCAAGGTGCTGCCAGGCAGTTGTACTATCCTGTGCTGTAACACAGAATTGGAGATCCTGGAAGTAGGCTTTGACTAGACTTGTGATGCCCTCTGGCACTTGAAAGAAGTTGAACGCTGTCCACAAGATCTCATGAGGCACTGACCCGAAGGCATTGGCAAGATCTAAAAACACCACATGCAGGTCTTTCTTCTCCTTCTTGGCCGTCTGTACTTGGTGCCCGATGACATTTGTGTGTTCCAAGTAACCTGAGAACCCACTCATCCCTGCCTTTTGCACTGAGGTGTCAACAAAGTTGTTCGCCAGCAGGAATGCTGAGAGCCTACGGGCCACGACACTGAAGAAAATCTTTCCTTCCACATTGAGAAGGCTGATCTGGCGAAACTGCTCGATGGTTGAGGAATTCTTCTCTTTGGGAATCAGGACCCCTCCTGCCCGTCGCCATGCCTTTGGTATCATTCCTTTTTCCCATGCCACTTTCATAAGCTTCCAGAGGTATTTCAAGATGCCTGGCGTGTTCTTATACACCCTGTATGGAATGCCGTTGGGCCCCGGGGCTGAAGCTGTTCTTGCCCGTTTTACTGTGCTCTCAACTTCGCTCCATGTGGGGGGCCTTGTTTCCATCTGGTGCTCAGGTGGTTGGATGGGTGGCATATCCTCCGGAATGCTGGCTGGCACATGCCTCTGTTTGTCGGAGTAGGTCTTCCGAAGATGTTCTTCCAGTTCTCTTATGGGTACTTTGAGGGTCCCAGATTTCTCCCTGACAAAGAGGTCCTTAACAAATTTATAGGGATCTCTGTAGAAGGCAGTCCTCGTTCGCTCTCTCTTCTTATGTTGCCTTCTCAGGCTTTCTGCTCTTCGCAGTGCTGCCAGACGCTGCTTGATGTCGCCCTGTAGTGCCCCAAGGCCTTTCCTTTCCACTTCCGTGGCCTTCTTCCATTGTTTCCTCAGGCACCTCCTTTCTTTCACGAGTCTCTGAATCTCTTGTTGTCTCCTGGACTTGAGATGAGCAGATGGTTCCTTCTGTGTCTGCAAGTTCTCACGTTTCACACCAAATCTCTCTGCTCCATAGCTATAAATGGTCTCTCCGATCTTGTCCAGTTTTTTCTCCACACCCCCTTTCAGACCTTCTAAAAGGTGGACGAGGTCTGTGTCTGTGGTTTCCCACTCCTTTTTCTGACAGGATTTAGGCCACAAGATTTGAGGTTTTCGTCCAGTCAGCCTCCGCTCTACTGCTGTCTGTGGCTGGATGGGCTCTGGGCTGATGTTCATAAATGGATCTGTGCTTGATTGAGCTTCGTCTGGGGTTCTGATACCCTGTGGACTGTGGTGAATATCCTGCCACTGGGCTTCACTCGACTGATTTGCCCTACCTCTAAGGAAGTAATGGTCAATGCGAGGCCCCTTGCTAAGCTCTCTCAGACAATTGAAACAATGTTATTACAGAAATCCGCTTTTTGGCATTTTCTCAGCGAGAAACAGTCATTTTGTACCTGAAACACTGTAAGTGGTTTGGTGAGTCCAATAATGAAATGAGTCTCTCAAATCAACTACATAGACACCTTTCTCCAATTTTCTAACGTTTTCAATAGCTTGCCTTAAAAAATCAGAAGGTAAAACAATGTTATTACAGAAATCCGCTTTTTGGCAGTTTCTCAGCGAGAAACAGTCATTTTGAACCTGAAACACTGTAAGTGGTTTGGTGAGTCCAATAATGAAATGAGTCTCTCAAATCAACTACATAGACTCCTTTCTCCAATTTTCTGACGTTTTCAATAGCTTGCCTTGAAAAATCAGAAGGTAAATCAATGTTATGACAGAAATCCGCTTTTTGGCATTTTCTCAGCGAGAAACAGTCATTTTGTACCTGAAACACTGTAAGTGGTTTGGTGAGTCCAATAATGAAATGAGTCTCTCAAATCAACTACATAGACTCCTTTCTCCAATTTTCTGACGTTTTCAATAGCTTGCCTTAAAAATTCAGAAGGTAAAACAATGTTATTACAGAAATCCGCTTTTTGGCATTTTCTCAGCGAGAAACAGTCATTTTGTACCTGAAACACTGTAAGTGGTTTGGTGAGTCCAATAATGAAATGAGTCCCTCAAATCAACTACATAGACTCCTTTCTCCAATTTTCTGACGTTTTCAATAGCTTGCCTTAAAAAATCAGAAGGTAAAACAATGTTATTACAGAAATCCGCTTTTTGGCATTTTCTCAGCGAGAAACGGTCATTTTGTACCTGAAACACTGTAAGTGGTTTGGTGAGTCCAATAATGAAATGAGTCTCTCAAATCAACTACATAGACTCCTTTCTCCAATTTTCTGACGTTTTCAATAGCTTGCCTTAAAAAATCAGAAGGTAAAACAATGTTATTACAGAAATCCGCTTTTTGGCATTTTCTCAGCGAGAAACGGTCATTTTGTACCTGAAACACTGTAAGTGGTTTGGTGAGTCCAATAATGAAATGAGTCTCTCAAATCAACTACATAGACTCCTTTCTCCAATTTTCTGACGTTTTCAATAGCTTGCCTTAAAAAATCAGAAGGTAAATCAATGTTATGACAGAAATCCGCTTTTTGGCAGTTTCTCAGCGAGAAACAGTCATTTTGTACCTGAAACACTGTAAGTGGTTTGGTGAGTCCAATAATGAAATGAGTCTCTCAAATCAACTACATAGACTCCTTTCTCCAATTTTCTGACGTTTTCAATAGCTTGCCTTGATAAATCAGCAGGTAAATCAATGTTATGACAGAAATCCGCTTTTTGGCATTTTCTCAGCGAGAAAGTCATTTTGTACCTGAAACACTGTAAGTGGTTTGGTGAGTCCAATAATGAAATGAGTCTCTCAAATCAACTACATAGACTCCTTTCTCCAATTTTATGACGTTTTCAATAGCTTGCCTTGAAAAATCAGAAAGTAAATCAATGTTATGACAGAAATCCGCTTTTTGGCATTTTCTCAGCGAGAAACAGTCATTTTGTACCTGAAACACTGTAAGTGGTTTGGTGAGTCCAATAATGAAATGAGTCTCTCAAATCAACTACATAGACTCCTTTCTCCAATTTTCCGACATTTTCAATAGCTTGCCTTGAAAAATCAGAAGGTAAATCAATGTTATGACAGAAATCCGCTTTTTGGCATTTTCTCAGCGAGAAACAGTCATTTTGTACCTGAAACACTGTAAGTGGTTTGGTGAGTCCAATAATGAAATGAGTCGCTCAAATCAACTACATAGACACCTTTCTCCAATTTTCTAACGTTTTCAATAGCTTGCCTTAAAAAATCAGAAGGTAAATCAATGTTATGACAGAAATCCGCTTTTTGGCCTTTTCTCAGCGAGAAACAGTCATTTTGTACCTGAAACACTGTAAGTGGTTTGGTGAGTCCAATAATGAAATGAGTCTCTCAAATCAACTACATAGACTCCTTTCTCCAATTTTCCGACATTTTCAATAGCTTGCCTTGAAAAATCAGAAGGTAAATCAATGTTATGACAGAAATCCGCTTTTTGGCATTTTCTCAGCGAGAAACAGTCATTTTGTACCTGAAACACTGTAAGTGGTTTGGTGAGTCCAATAATGAAATGAGTCCCTCAAATCAACTACATAGACACCTTTCTCCAATTTTCCAACGTTTTTAATAGCTTGCCTTAAAAAATCAGAAGGTAAATCAATGTTATTACAGAAATCCGCTTTTTGGCAGTTTCTCAGCGAGAAACAGTCATTTTGTACCTGAAACACTGTAAGTGGTTTGGTGAGTCCAATAATGAAATGAGTCTCTCAAATCAACTACATAGACTCCTTTCTCCAATTTTCTAACGTTTTCAATAGCTTGCCTTAAAAAATCAGAAGGTAAATCAATGTTATGACAGAAATCCGCTTTTTGGCATTTTCTCAGCGAGAAACAGTCATTTTGTACCTGAAACACTGTAAGTGGTTTGGTGAGTCCAATAATGAAATGAGTCTCTCAAATCAACTACATAGACTCCTTTCTCCAATTTTATGACGTTTTCAATAGCTTGCCTTAAAAAATCAGAAGGTAAATCAATGTTATGACAGAAATCCGCTTTTTGGCATTTTCTCACCGAGAAACAGTCATTTTGTACCTGAAACACTGTAAGTGGTTTGGTGAGTCCAATAATGAAATGAGTCTCTCAAATCAACTACATAGACACCTTTCTCCAATTTTCTAACGTTTTCAATAGCTTGCCTTAAAAAATAAGAAGGTAAATCAATGTTATGACAGAAATCCGCTTTTTGGCATTTTCTCAGCGAGAAACAGTCATTTTGTACCTGAAACACTGTAAGCGGTTTGGAGAGTCCAATAATGAAATGAGTCTCTCAATTCAACTACATAGACACCTTTCTCCAATTTTCTAACGTTTTCAATAGCTTGCCTTAAAAAATCAGAAGGTAAATCAATGTTATGACAGAAATCCGCTTTTTGGCATTTTCTCAGCGAGAAACAGTCATTTTGTACCTGAAACACTCTAAGTGGTTTGGTGAGTCCAATAATGAAATGAGTCTCTCAAATCAACTACATAGACTCCTTTCTCCAATTTTCCGACATTTTCAATAGCTTGCCTTGAAAAATCAGAAGGTAAATCAATGTTATGACAGAAATCCGCTTTTTGGCATTTTCTCAGCGAGAAACAGTCATTTTGTACCTGAAACACTGTAAGTGGTGTGGTGAGTCCAATAATGAAATGAGTCCCTCAAATCAACTACATAGACACCTTTCTCCAATTTTCCAACGTTTTCAATAGCTTGCCTTAAAAAATCAGAAGGTAAATCAATGTTATGACAGAAATCCGCTTTTTGGCATTTTCTCAGCGAGAAACAGTCATTTTGTACCTGAAACACTGTAAGTGGTTTGGTGAGTCCAATAATGAAATGAGTCTCTCAAATCAACTACATAGACTCCTTTCTCCAATTTTCTAACGTTTTCAATAGCTTGCCTTAAAAAATCAGAAGGTAAATCAATGTTATGACAGAAATCCGCTTTTTGGCATTTTCTCAGCGAGAAACAGTCATTTTGTATCTGAAACACTGTAAGTGGTTTGGTGAGTCCAATAATGAAATGAGTCTCTCAAATCAATTACATAGACTCCTTTCTCCAATTTTCCGACATTTTCAATAGCTTGCCTTGAAAAATCAGAAGGTAAATCAATGTTATGACAGAAATCCGCTTTTTGGCATTTTCTCAGCGAGAAACAGTCATTTTGTACCTGAAACACTGTAAGTGGTTTGGTGAGTCCAATAATGAAATGAGTCTCTCAAATCAACTACATAGACTCCTTTTTCCAATTTTCTAACGTTTTCAATAGCTTGCCTTAAAAAATCAGAAGGTAAATCAATGTTATGACAGAAATCCGCTTTTTGGCATTTTCTCAGCGAGAAACAGTCATTTTGTACCTGAAACACTGTAAGTGGTTTGGTGAGTCCAATAATGAAATGAGTCTCTCAAATCAATTACATAGACTCCTTTCTCCAATTTTCCGACATTTTCAATAGCTTGCCTTGAAAAATCAGAAGGTAAATCAATGTTATGACAGAAATCCGGTTTTTGGCATTTTCTCAGCGAGAAACAGTCATTTTGTACCTGAAACACTGTAAGTGGTTTGGTGAGTCCAATAATGAAATGAGTCTCTCAAATCAACTACATAGACTCCTTTCTCCAATTTTCTAACGTTTTCAATAGCTTGCCTTAAAAAATCAGAAGGTAAATCAATGTTATGACAGAAATCCGCTTTTTGGCATTTTCTCAGCGAGAAACAGTCATTTTGTACCTGAAACACTGTAAGTGGTTTGGTGAGTCCAATAATGAAATGAGTCTCTCAAATCAATTACATAGACTCCTTTCTCCAATTTTCCGACATTTTCAATAGCTTGCCTTGAAAAATCAGAAGGTAAATCAATGTTATGACAGAAATCCGCTTTTTGGCATTTTCTCAGCGAGAAACAGTCATTTTGTACCTGAAACACTGTAAGTGGTTTGGTGAGTCCAATAATGAAATGAGTCTCTCAAATCAACTACATAGACTCCTTTTTCCAATTTTCTAACGTTTTCAATAGCTTGCCTTAAAAAATCAGAAGGTAAATCAATGTTATGACAGAAATCCGCTTTTTGGCATTTTCTCAGCGAGAAACAGTCATTTTGTACCTGAAACACTGTAAGTGGTTTGGTGAGTCCAATAATGAAATGAGTCTCTCAAATCAATTACATAGACTCCTTTCTCCAATTTTCCGACATTTTCAATAGCTTGCCTTGAAAAATCAGAAGGTAAATCAATGTTATGACAGAAATCCGCTTTTTGGCATTTTCTCAGCGAGAAACAGTCATTTTGTACCTGAAACACTGTAAGTGGTTTGGTGAGTCCAATAATGAAATGAGTCTCTCAAATCAACTACATAGACTCCTTTCTCCAATTTTCTAACGTTTTCAATAGCTTGCCTTAAAAAATCAGAAGGTAAATCAATGTTATGACAGAAATCCGCTTTTTGGCATTTTCTCAGCGAGAAACAGTCATTTTGTACCTGAAACACTGTAAGTGGTTTGGTGAGTCCAATAATGAAATGAGTCTCTCAAATCAACTACATAGACTCCTTTCTCCAATTTTATGACGTTTTCAATAGCTTGCCTTGAAAAATCAGAAGGTAAATCAATGTTATGACAGAAATCCGCTTTTTGGCATTTTCTCAGCGAGAAACAGTCATTTTGTACCTGAAACACTGTAAGTGGTTTGGTGAGTCCAATAATGAAATGAGTCTCTCAAATCAACTACATAGACACCTTTCTCCAATTTTCTAACGTTTTCAATAGCTTGCCTTAAAAAATAAGAAGGTAAATCAATGTTATGACAGAAATCTGCTTTTTGGCATTTTCTCAGCGAGAAACAGTCATTTTGTACCTGAAACACTGTAAGCGGTTTGGAGAGTCCAATAATGAAATGAGTCTCTCAAATCAACTACATAGACACCTTTCTCCAATTTTCTAACGTTTTCAATAGCTTGCCTTAAAAAATCAGAAGGTAAATCAATGTTATGACAGAAATCCGCTTTTTGGCATTTTCTCAGCGAGAAACAGTCATTTTGTACCTGAAACACTCTAAGTGGTTTGGTGAGTCCAATAATGAAATGAGTCTCTCAAATCAACTACATAGACTCCTTTCTCCAATTTTCCGACATTTTCAATAGCTTGCCTTGAAAAATCAGAAGGTAAATCAATGTTATGACAGAAATCCGCTTTTTGGCATTTTCTCAGCGAGAAACAGTCATTTTGTACCTGAAACACTGTAAGTGGTTTGGTGAGTCCAATAATGAAATGAGTCCCTCAAATCAACTACATAGACACCTTTCTCCAATTTTCCAACGTTTTCAATAGCTTGCCTTAAAAAATCAGAAGGTAAATCAATGTTATGACAGAAATCCGCTTTTTGGCATTTTCTCAGCGAGAAACAGTCATTTTGTACCTGAAACACTGTAAGTGGTTTGGTGAGTCCAATAATGAAATGAGTCTCTCAAATCAACTACATAGACTCCTTTCTCCAATTTTCTAACGTTTTCAATAGCTTGCCTTAAAAAATCAGAAGGTAAATCAATGTTATGACAGAAATCCGCTTTTTGGCATTTTCTTAGCGAGAAACAGTCATTTTGTACCTGAAACACTGTAAGTGGTTTGGTGAGTCCAATAATGAAATGAGTCCCTCAAATCAACTACATAGACACCTTTCTCCAATTTTCCAACGTTTTCAATAGCTTGCCTTAAAAAATCAGAAGGTAAATCAATGTTATGACAGAAATCCGCTTTTTGGCATTTTCTCAGCGAGAAACAGTCATTTTGTACCTGAAACACTGTAAGTGGTTTGGTGAGTCCAATAATGAAATGAGTCTCTCAAATCAACTACATAGACTCCTTTCTCCAATTTTATGACGTTTTCAATAGCTTGCCTTGAAAAATCAGAAGGTAAATCAATGTTATGACAGAAATCCGCTTTTTGGCATTTTCTCAGCGAGAAACAGTCATTTTGTACCTGAAACACTGTAAGTGGTTTGGTGAGTCCAATAATGAAATGAGTCTCTCAAATCAACTACATAGACACCTTTCTCCAATTTTCTAACGTTTTCAATAGCTTGCCTTGAAAAATCAGAAGGTAAATCAATGTTATGACAGAAATCCGCTTTTTGGCATTTTCTCAGCGAGAAACAGTCATTTTGTACCTGAAACACTGTAAGTGGTTTGGTGAGTCCAATAATGAAATGAGTCTCTCAAATCAACTACATAGACTCCTTTCTCCAATTTTCCGACATTTTCAATAGCTTGCCTTGAAAAATCAGAAGGTAAATCAATGTTATGACAGAAATCCGCTTTTTGGCATTTTCTCAGCGAGAAACAGTCATTTTGTACCTGAAACACTGTAAGTGGTTTGGTGAGTCCAATAATGAAATGAGTTTCTCAAATCAACTACATAGACACCTTTCTCCAATTTTCTAACGTTTTCAATAGCTTGCCTTAAAAAATCAGAAGGTAAATCAATGTTATGACAGAAATCCGCTTTTTGGCATTTTCTCAGCGAGAAACAGTCATTTTGTACCTGAAACACTGTAAGTGGTTTGGTGAGTCCAATAATGAAATGAGTCTCTCAAATCAACTACATAGACTCATTTCTCCAATTTTATGACGTTTTCAATAGCTTGCCTTGAAAAATCAGAAGGTAAATCAATGTTATGACAGAAATCCGCTTTTTGGCATTTTCTCAGCGAGAAACAGTCATTTTGTACCTGAAACACTGTAAGTGGTTTGGTGAGTCCAATAATGAAATGAGTCTCTCAAATCAACTACATAGACACCTTTCTCCAATTTTCTAACGTTTTCAATAGCTTGCCTTGAAAAATCAGAAGGTAAATCAATGTTATGACAGAAATCCGCTTTTTGGCATTTTCTCAGCGAGAAACAGTCATTTTGTACCTGAAACACTGTAAGTGGTTTGGTGAGTCCAATAATGAAATGAGTCTCTCAAATCAACTACATAGACACCTTTCTCCAATTTTCTAACGTTTTCAATAGCTTGCCTTAAAAAATCAGAAGGTAAATCAATGTTATGACAGAAATCCGCTTTTTGGCATTTTCTCAGCGAGAAACAGTCATTTTGTACCTGAAACACTCTAAGTGGTTTGGTGAGTCCAATAATGAAATGAGTCTCTCAAATCAACTACATAGACTCCTTTCTCCAATTTTCCGACATTTTCAATAGCTTGCCTTGAAAAATCAGAAGGTAAATCAATGTTATGACAGAAATCCGCTTTTTGGCATTTTCTCAGCGAGAAACAGTCATTTTGTACCTGAAACACTGTAAGTGGTTTGGTGAGTCCAATAATGAAATGAGTCCCTCAAATCAACTACATAGACACCTTTCTCCAATTTTCCAACGTTTTCAATAGCTTGCCTTAAAAAATCAGAAGGTAAATCAATGTTATGACAGAAATCCGCTTTTTGGCATTTTCTCAGCGAGAAACAGTCATTTTGTACCTGAAACACTGTAAGTGGTTTGGTGAGTCCAATAATGAAATGAGTCTCTCAAATCAACTACATAGACTCCTTTCTCCAATTTTCTAACGTTTTCAATAGCTTGCCTTAAAAAATCAGAAGGTAAATCAATGTTATGACAGAAATCCGCTTTTTGGCATTTTCTCAGCGAGAAACAGTCATTTTGTACCTGAAACACTGTAAGTGGTTTGGTGAGTCCAATAATGAAATGAGTCCCTCAAATCAACTACATAGACACCTTTCTCCAATTTTCCAACGTTTTCAATAGCTTGCCTTAAAAAATCAGAAGGTAAATCAATGTTATGACAGAAATCCGCTTTTGGGCATTTTCTCAGCGAGAAACAGTCATTTTGTACCTGAAACACTGTAAGTGGTTTGGTGAGTCCAATAATGAAATGAGTCTCTCAAATCAACTACATAGACTCCTTTCTCCAATTTTCCGACATTTTCAATAGCTTGCCTTGAAAAATCAGAAGGTAAATCAATGTTATGACAGAAATCCGCTTTTTGGCATTTTCTCAGCGAGAAACAGTCATTTTGTACCTGAAACACTGTAAGTGGTTTGGTGAGTCCAATAATGAAATGAGTCTCTCAAATCAACTACATAGACACCTTTCTCCAATTTTCTAACGTTTTCAATAGCTTGCCTTAAAAAATCAGAAGGTAAATCAATGTTATGACAGAAATCCGCTTTTTGGCATTTTCTCAGCGAGAAACAGTCATTTTGTACCTGAAACACTGTAAGTGGTTTGGTGAGTCCAATAATGAAATGAGTCTCTCAAATCAACTACATAGACTCCTTTCTCCAATTTTATGACGTTTTCAATAGCTTGCCTTGAAAAATCAGAAGGTAAATCAATGTTATGACAGAAATCCGCTTTTTGGCATTTTCTCAGCGAGAAACAGTCATTTTGTACCTGAAACACTGTAAGTGGTTTGGTGAGTCCAATAATGAAATGAGTCTCTCAAATCAACTACATAGACACCTTTCTCCAATTTTCTAACGTTTTCAATAGCTTGCCTTAAAAAATAAGAAGGTAAATCAATGTTATGACAGAAATCTGCTTTTTGGCATTTTCTCAGCGAGAAACAGTCATTTTGTACCTGAAACACTGTAAGCGGTTTGGAGAGTCCAATAATGAAATGAGTCTCTCAAATCAACTACATAGACACCTTTCTCCAATTTTCTAACGTTTTCAATAGCTTGCCTTAAAAAATCAGAAGGTAAATCAATGTTATGACAGAAATCCGCTTTTTGGCATTTTCTCAGCGAGAAACAGTCATTTTGTACCTGAAACACTCTAAGTGGTTTGGTGAGTCCAATAATGAAATGAGTCTCTCAAATCAACTACATAGACTCCTTTCTCCAATTTTCCGACATTTTCAATAGCTTGCCTTGAAAAATCAGAAGGTAAATCAATGTTATGACAGAAATCCGCTTTTTGGCATTTTCTCAGCGAGAAACAGTCATTTTGTACCTGAAACACTGTAAGTGGTTTGGTGAGTCCAATAATGAAATGAGTCCCTCAAATCAACTACATAGACACCTTTCTCCAATTTTCCAACGTTTTCAATAGCTTGCCTTAAAAAATCAGAAGGTAAATCAATGTTATGACAGAAATCCGCTTTTTGGCATTTTCTCAGCGAGAAACAGTCATTTTGTACCTGAAACACTGTAAGTGGTTTGGTGAGTCCAATAATGAAATGAGTCTCTCAAATCAACTACATAGACTCCTTTCTCCAATTTTCTAACGTTTTCAATAGCTTGCCTTAAAAAATCAGAAGGTAAATCAATGTTATGACAGAAATCCGCTTTTTGGCATTTTCTTAGCGAGAAACAGTCATTTTGTACCTGAAACACTGTAAGTGGTTTGGTGAGTCCAATAATGAAATGAGTCCCTCAAATCAACTACATAGACACCTTTCTCCAATTTTCCAACGTTTTCAATAGCTTGCCTTAAAAAATCAGAAGGTAAATCAATGTTATGACAGAAATCCGCTTTTTGGCATTTTCTCAGCGAGAAACAGTCATTTTGTACCTGAAACACTGTAAGTGGTTTGGTGAGTCCAATAATGAAATGAGTCTCTCAAATCAACTACATAGACTCCTTTCTCCAATTTTATGACGTTTTCAATAGCTTGCCTTGAAAAATCAGAAGGTAAATCAATGTTATGACAGAAATCCGCTTTTTGGCATTTTCTCAGCGAGAAACAGTCATTTTGTACCTGAAACACTGTAAGTGGTTTGGTGAGTCCAATAATGAAATGAGTCTCTCAAATCAACTACATAGACACCTTTCTCCAATTTTCTAACGTTTTCAATAGCTTGCCTTGAAAAATCAGAAGGTAAATCAATGTTATGACAGAAATCCGCTTTTTGGCATTTTCTCAGCGAGAAACAGTCATTTTGTACCTGAAACACTGTAAGTGGTTTAGTGAGTCCAATAATGAAATGAGTCTCTCAAATCAACTACATAGACTCCTTTCTCCAATTTTCCGACATTTTCAATAGCTTGCCTTGAAAAATCAGAAGGTAAATCAATGTTATGACAGAAATCCGCTTTTTGGCATTTTCTCAGCGAGAAACAGTCATTTTGTACCTGAAACACTGTAAGTGGTTTGGTGAGTCCAATAATGAAATGAGTTTCTCAAATCAACTACATAGACACCTTTCTCCAATTTTCTAACGTTTTCAATAGCTTGCCTTAAAAAATCAGAAGGTAAATCAATGTTATGACAGAAATCCGCTTTTTGGCATTTTCTCAGCGAGAAACAGTCATTTTGTACCTGAAACACTGTAAGTGGTTTGGTGAGTCCAATAATGAAATGAGTCTCTCAAATCAACTACATAGACTCATTTCTCCAATTTTATGACGTTTTCAATAGCTTGCCTTGAAAAATCAGAAGGTAAATCAATGTTATGACAGAAATCCGCTTTTTGGCATTTTCTCAGCGAGAAACAGTCATTTTGTACCTGAAACACTGTAAGTGGTTTGGTGAGTCCAATAATGAAATGAGTCTCTCAAATCAACTACATAGACACCTTTCTCCAATTTTCTAACGTTTTCAATAGCTTGCCTTGAAAAATCAGAAGGTAAATCAATGTTATGACAGAAATCCGCTTTTTGGCATTTTCTCAGCGAGAAACAGTCATTTTGTACCTGAAACACTGTAAGTGGTTTGGTGAGTCCAATAATGAAATGAGTCTCTCAAATCAACTACATAGACACCTTTCTCCAATTTTCTAACGTTTTCAATAGCTTGCCTTAAAAAATCAGAAGGTAAATCAATGTTATGACAGAAATCCGCTTTTTGGCATTTTCTCAGCGAGAAACAGTCATTTTGTACCTGAAACACTCTAAGTGGTTTGGTGAGTCCAATAATGAAATGAGTCTCTCAAATCAACTACATAGACTCCTTTCTCCAATTTTCCGACATTTTCAATAGCTTGCCTTGAAAAATCAGAAGGTAAATCAATGTTATGACAGAAATCCGCTTTTTGGCATTTTCTCAGCGAGAAACAGTCATTTTGTACCTGAAACACTGTAAGTGGTTTGGTGAGTCCAATAATGAAATGAGTCCCTCAAATCAACTACATAGACACCTTTCTCCAATTTTCCAACGTTTACAATAGCTTGCCTTAAAAAATCAGAAGGTAAATCAATGTTATGACAGAAATCCGCTTTTTGGCATTTTCTCAGCGAGAAACAGTCATTTTGTACCTGAAACACTGTAAGTGGTTTGGTGAGTCCAATAATGAAATGAGTCTCTCAAATCAACTACATAGACTCCTTTCTCCAATTTTCTAACGTTTTCAATAGCTTGCCTTAAAAAATCAGAAGGTAAATCAATGTTATGACAGAAATCCGCTTTTTGGCATTTTCTCAGCGAGAAACAGTCATTTTGTACCTGAAACACTGTAAGTGGTTTGGTGAGTCCAATAATGAAATGAGTCCCTCAAATCAACTACATAGACACCTTTCTCCAATTTTCCAACGTTTTCAATAGCTTGCCTTAAAAAATCAGAAGGTAAATCAATGTTATGACAGAAATCCGCTTTTGGGCATTTTCTCAGCGAGAAACAGTCATTTTGTACCTGAAACACTGTAAGTGGTTTGGTGAGTCCAATAATGAAATGAGTCTCTCAAATCAACTACATAGACTCCTTTCTCCAATTTTCCGACATTTTCAATAGCTTGCCTTGAAAAATCAGAAGGTAAATCAATGTTATGACAGAAATCCGCTTTTTGGCATTTTCTCAGCGAGAAACAGTCATTTTGTACCTGAAACACTGTAAGTGGTTTGGTGAGTCCAATAATGAAATGAGTCTCTCAAATCAACTACATAGACACCTTTCTCCAATTTTCTAACGTTTTCAATAGCTTGCCTTAAAAAATCAGAAGGTAAATCAATGTTATGACAGAAATCCGCTTTTTGGCATTTTCTCAGCGAGAAACAGTCATTTTGTACCTGAAACACTCTAAGTGGTTTGGTGAGTCCAATAATGAAATGAGTCTCTCAAATCAACTACATAGACTCCTTTCTCCAATTTTATGACGTTTTCAATAGCTTGCCTTGAAAAATCAGAAGGTAAATCAATGTTATGACAGAAATCCGCTTTTTGGCATTTTCTCAGCGAGAAACAGTCATTTTGTACCTGAAACACTGTAAGTGGTTTGGTGAGTCCAATAATGAAATGAGTCTCTCAAATCAACTACATAGACACCTTTCTCCAATTTTCTAACGTTTTCAATAGCTTGCCTTAAAAAATCAGAAGGTAAATCAATGTTATGACAGAAATCCGCTTTTGGGCATTTTCTCAGCGAGAAACAGTCATTTTGTACCTGAAACACTGTAAGTGGTTTGGTGAGTCCAATAATGAAATGAGTCTCTCAAATCAACTACATAGACTCCTTTCTCCAATTTTCCGACATTTTCAATAGCTTGCCTTGAAAAATCAGAAGGTAAATCAATGTTATGACAGAAATCCGCTTTTTGGCATTTTCTCAGCGAGGAACAGTCATTTTGTACCTGAAACACTGTAAGTGGTTTGGTGAGTCCAATAATGAAATGAGTCCCTCAAATCAACTACATAGACACCTTTCTCCAATTTTCCAACGTTTTCAATAGCTTGCCTTAAAAAATCAGAAGGTAAATCAATGTTATGACAGAAATCCGCTTTTTGGCATTTTCTCAGCGAGAAACAGTCATTTTGTACCTGAAACACTGTAAGTGGTTTGGTGAGTCCAATAATGAAATGAGTCTCTCAAATCAACTACATAGACTCCTTTCTCCAATTTTCTAACGTTTTCAATAGCTTGCCTTAAAAAATCAGAAGGTAAATCAATGTTATGACAGAAATCCGCTTTTTGGCATTTTCTCAGCGAGAAACAGTCATTTTGTACCTGAAACACTGTAAGTGGTTTGGTGAGTCCAATAATGAAATGAGTCTCTCAAATCAACTACATAGACTCCTTTCTCCAATTTTCCGACATTTTCAATAGCTTGCCTTGAAAAATCAGAAGGTAAATCAATGTTATGACAGAAATCCGCTTTTTGGCATTTTCTCAGCGAGAAACAGTCATTTTGTACCTGAAACACTGTAAGTGGTTTGGTGAGTCCAATAATGAAATGAGTCTCTCAAATCAACTACATAGACTCCTTTCTCCAATTTTCTAACGTTTTCAATAGCTTGCCTTAAAAAATCAGAAGGTAAATCAATGTTATGACAGAAATCCGCTTTTTGGCATTTTCTCAGCGAGAAACAGTCATTTTGTACCTGAAACACTGTAAGTGGTTTGGTGAGTCCAATAATGAAATGAGTCTCTCAAATCAACTACATAGACTCCTTTCTCCAATTTTCCGACATTTTCAATAGCTTGCCTTGAAAAATCAGAAGGTAAATCAATGTTATGACAGAAATCCGCTTTTTGGCATTTTCTCAGCGAGAAACAGTCATTTTGTACCTGAAACACTGTAAGTGGTTTGGTGAGTCCAATAATGAAATGAGTCTCTCAAATCAACTACATAGACTCCTTTCTCCAATTTTATGACGTTTTCAATAGCTTGCCTTGAAAAATCAGAAGGTAAATCAATGTTATGACAGAAATCCGCTTTTTGGCATTTTCTCAGCGAGAAACAGTCATTTTGTACCTGAAACACTGTAAGTGGTTTGGTGAGTCCAATAATGAAATGAGTCTCTCAAATCAACTACATAGACACCTTTCTCCAATTTTCTAACGTTTTCAATAGCTTGCCTTAAAAAATAAGAAGGTAAATCAATGTTATGACAGAAATCTGCTTTTTGGCATTTTCTCAGCGAGAAACAGTCATTTTGTACCTGAAACACTGTAAGCGGTTTGGAGAGTCCAATAATGAAATGAGTCTCTCAAATCAACTACATAGACACCTTTCTCCAATTTTCTAACGTTTTCAATAGCTTGCCTTAAAAAATCAGAAGGTAAATCAATGTTATGACAGAAATCCGCTTTTTGGCATTTTCTCAGCGAGAAACAGTCATTTTGTACCTGAAACACTCTAAGTGGTTTGGTGAGTCCAATAATGAAATGAGTCTCTCAAATCAACTACATAGACTCCTTTCTCCAATTTTCCGACATTTTCAATAGCTTGCCTTGAAAAATCAGAAGGTAAATCAATGTTATGACAGAAATCCGCTTTTTGGCATTTTCTCAGCGAGAAACAGTCATTTTGTACCTGAAACACTGTAAGTGGTTTGGTGAGTCCAATAATGAAATGAGTCCCTCAAATCAACTACATAGACACCTTTCTCCAATTTTCCAACGTTTTCAATAGCTTGCCTTAAAAAATCAGAAGGTAAATCAATGTTATGACAGAAATCCGCTTTTTGGCATTTTCTCAGCGAGAAACAGTCATTTTGTACCTGAAACACTGTAAGTGGTTTGGTGAGTCCAAAAATGAAATGAGTCTCTCAAATCAACTACATAGACTCCTTTCTCCAATTTTCTAACGTTTTCAATAGCTTGCCTTAAAAAATCAGAAGGTAAATCAATGTTATGACAGAAATCCGCTTTTTGGCATTTTCTCAGCGAGAAACAGTCATTTTGTACCTGAAACACTGTAAGTGGTTTGGTGAGTCCAATAATGAAATGAGTCCCTCAAATCAACTACATAGACACCTTTCTCCAATTTTCCAACGTTTTCAATAGCTTGCCTTAAAAAATCAGAAGGTAAATCAATGTTATGACAGAAATCCGCTTTTTGGCATTTTCTCAGCGAGAAACAGTCATTTTGTACCTGAAACACTGTAAGTGGTTTGGTGAGTCCAATAATGAAATGAGTCTCTCAAATCAACTACATAGACACCTTTCTCCAATTTTCTAACGTTTTCAATAGCTTGCCTTAAAAAATCAGAAGGTAAATCAATGTTATGACAGAAATCCGCTTTTTGGCATTTTCTCAGCGAGAAACAGTCATTTTGTACCTGAAACACTGTAAGTGGTTTGGTGAGTCCAATAATGAAATGAGTCTCTCAAATCAACTACATAGACTCCTTTCTCCAATTTTATGACGTTTTCAATAGCTTGCCTTGAAAAATCAGAAGGTAAATCAATGTTATGACAGAAATCCGCTTTTTGGCATTTTCTCAGCGAGAAACAGTCATTTTGTACCTGAAACACTGTAAGTGGTTTGGTGAGTCCAATAATGAAATGAGTCTCTCAAATCAACTACATAGACACCTTTCTCCAATTTTCTAACGTTTTCAATAGCTTGCCTTGAAAAATCAGAAGGTAAATCAATGTTATGACAGAAATCCGCTTTTTGGCATTTTCTCAGCGAGAAACAGTCATTTTGTACCTGAAACACTGTAAGTGGTTTGGTGAGTCCAATAATGAAATGAGTCTCTCAAATCAACTACATAGACTCCTTTCTCCAATTTTCCGACATTTTCAATAGCTTGCCTTGAAAAATCAGAAGGTAAATCAATGTTATGACAGAAATCCGCTTTTTGGCATTTTCTCAGCGAGAAACAGTCATTTTGTACCTGAAACACTGTAAGTGGTTTGGTGAGTCCAATAATGAAATGAGTCTCTCAAATCAACTACATAGACACCTTTCTCCAATTTTCTAACGTTTTCAATAGCTTGCCTTGAAAAATCAGAAGGTAAATCAATGTTATGACAGAAATCCGCTTTTTGGCATTTTCTCAGCGAGAAACAGTCATTTTGTACCTGAAACACTGTAAGTGGTTTGGTGAGTCCAATAATGAAATGAGTCTCTCAAATCAACTACATAGACACCTTTCTCCAATTTTCTAACGTTTTCAATAGCTTGCCTTGAAAAATCAGAAGGTAAATCAATGTTATGACAGAAATCCGCTTTTTGGCATTTTCTCAGCGAGAAACAGTCATTTTGTACCTGAAACACTGTAAGCGGTTTGGAGAGTCCAATAATGAAATGAGTCTCTCAAATCAACTACATAGACACCTTTCTCCAATTTTCTAACGTTTTCAATAGCTTGCCTTAAAAAATCAGAAGGTAAATCAATGTTATGACAGAAATCCGCTTTTTGGCATTTTCTCAGCGAGAAACAGTCATTTTGTACCTGAAACACTGTAAGTGGTTTGGTGAGTCCAATAATGAAATGAGTCCCTCAAATCAACTACATAGACACCTTTCTCCAATTTTCCAACGTTTTCAATAGCTTGCCTTAAAAAATCAGAAGGTAAATCAATGTTATGACAGAAATCCGCTTTTTGGCATTTTCTCAGCGAGAAACAGTCATTTTGTACCTGAAACACTGTAAGTGGTTTGGTGAGTCCAATAATGAAATGAGTCTCTCAAATCAACTACATAGACTCCTTTCTCCAATTTTCTAACGTTTTCAATAGCTTGCCTTAAAAAATCAGAAGGTAAATCAATGTTATGACAGAAATCCGCTTTTTGGCATTTTCTCAGCGAGAAACAGTCATTTTGTACCTGAAACACTGTAAGTGGTTTGGTGAGTCCAATAATGAAATGAGTCCCTCAAATCAACTACATAGACACCTTTCTCCAATTTTCCAACGTTTTCAATAGCTTGCCTTAAAAAATCAGAAGGTAAATCAATGTTATGACAGAAATCCGCTTTTTGGCATTTTCTCAGCGAGAAACAGTCATTTTGTACCTGAAACACTGTAAGTGGTTTGGTGAGTCCAATAATGAAATGAGTCTCTCAAATCAACTACATAGACACCTTTCTCCAATTTTCTAACGTTTTCAATAGCTTGCCTTAAAAAATCAGAAGGTAAATCAATGTTATGACAGAAATCCGCTTTTTGGCATTTTCTCAGCGAGAAACAGTCATTTTGTACCTGAAACACTGTAAGTGGTTTGGTGAGTCCAATAATGAAATGAGTCTCTCAAATCAACTACATAGACTCCTTTCTCCAATTTTATGACGTTTTCAATAGCTTGCCTTGAAAAATCAGAAGGTAAATCAATGTTATGACAGAAATCCGCTTTTTGGCATTTTCTCAGCGAGAAACAGTCATTTTGTACCTGAAACACTGTAAGTGGTTTGGTGAGTCCAATAATGAAATGAGTCTCTCAAATCAACTACATAGACACCTTTCTCCAATTTTCTAACGTTTTCAATAGCTTGCCTTGAAAAATCAGAAGGTAAATCAATGTTATGACAGAAATCCGCTTTTTGGCATTTTCTCAGCGAGAAACAGTCATTTTGTACCTGAAACACTGTAAGTGGTTTGGTGAGTCCAATAATGAAATGAGTCTCTCAAATCAACTACATAGACTCCTTTCTCCAATTTTCCGACATTTTCAATAGCTTGCCTTGAAAAATCAGAAGGTAAATCAATGTTATGACAGAAATCCGCTTTTTGGCATTTTCTCAGCGAGAAACAGTCATTTTGTACCTGAAACACTGTAAGTGGTTTGGTGAGTCCAATAATGAAATGAGTTTCTCAAATCAACTACATAGACACCTTTCTCCAATTTTCTAACGTTTTCAATAGCTTGCCTTAAAAAATCAGAAGGTAAATCAATGTTATGACAGAAATCCGCTTTTTGGCATTTTCTCAGCGAGAAACAGTCATTTTGTACCTGAAACACTGTAAGTGGTTTGGTGAGTCCAATAATGAAATGAGTCTCTCAAATCAACTACATAGACTCATTTCTCCAATTTTATGACGTTTTCAATAGCTTGCCTTGAAAAATCAGAAGGTAAATCAATGTTATGACAGAAATCCGCTTTTTGGCATTTTCTCAGCGAGAAACAGTCATTTTGTACCTGAAACACTGTAAGTGGTTTGGTGAGTCCAATAATGAAATGAGTCTCTCAAATCAACTACATAGACACCTTTCTCCAATTTTCTAACGTTTTCAATAGCTTGCCTTGAAAAATCAGAAGGTAAATCAATGTTATGACAGAAATCCGCTTTTTGGCATTTTCTCAGCGAGAAACAGTCATTTTGTACCTGAAACACTGTAAGTGGTTTGGTGAGTCCAATAATGAAATGAGTCTCTCAAATCAACTACATAGACACCTTTCTCCAATTTTCTAACGTTTTCAATAGCTTGCCTTAAAAAATCAGAAGGTAAATCAATGTTATGACAGAAATCCGCTTTTTGGCATTTTCTCAGCGAGAAACAGTCATTTTGTACCTGAAACACTCTAAGTGGTTTGGTGAGTCCAATAATGAAATGAGTCTCTCAAATCAACTACATAGACTCCTTTCTCCAATTTTCCGACATTTTCAATAGCTTGCCTTGAAAAATCAGAAGGTAAATCAATGTTATGACAGAAATCCGCTTTTTGGCATTTTCTCAGCGAGAAACAGTCATTTTGTACCTGAAACACTGTAAGTGGTTTGGTGAGTCCAATAATGAAATGAGTCCCTCAAATCAACTACATAGACACCTTTCTCCAATTTTCCAACGTTTTCAATAGCTTGCCTTAAAAAATCAGAAGGTAAATCAATGTTATGACAGAAATCCGCTTTTTGGCATTTTCTCAGCGAGAAACAGTCATTTTGTACCTGAAACACTGTAAGTGGTTTGGTGAGTCCAATAATGAAATGAGTCTCTCAAATCAACTACATAGACTCCTTTCTCCAATTTTCTAACGTTTTCAATAGCTTGCCTTAAAAAATCAGAAGGTAAATCAATGTTATGACAGAAATCCGCTTTTTGGCATTTTCTCAGCGAGAAACAGTCATTTTGTACCTGAAACACTGTAAGTGGTTTGGTGAGTCCAATAATGAAATGAGTCCCTCAAATCAACTACATAGACACCTTTCTCCAATTTTCCAACGTTTTCAATAGCTTGCCTTAAAAAATCAAAAGGTAAATCAATGTTATGACAGAAATCCGCTTTTGGGCATTTTCTCAGCGAGAAACAGTCATTTTGTACCTGAAACACTGTAAGTGGTTTGGTGAGTCCAATAATGAAATGAGTCTCTCAAATCAACTACATAGACTCCTTTCTCCAATTTTCCGACATTTTCAATAGCTTGCCTTGAAAAATCAGAAGGTAAATCAATGTTATGACAGAAATCCGCTTTTTGGCATTTTCTCAGCGAGAAACAGTCATTTTGTACCTGAAACACTGTAAGTGGTTTGGTGAGTCCAATAATGAAATGAGTCTCTCAAATCAACTACATAGACACCTTTCTCCAATTTTCTAACGTTTTCAATAGCTTGCCTTAAAAAATCAGAAGGTAAATCAATGTTATGACAGAAATCCGCTTTTTGGCATTTTCTCAGCGAGAAACAGTCATTTTGTACCTGAAACACTGTAAGTGGTTTGGTGAGTCCAATAATGAAATGAGTCTCTCAAATCAACTACATAGACTCCTTTCTCCAATTTTATGACGTTTTCAATAGCTTGCCTTGAAAAATCAGAAGGTAAATCAATGTTATGACAGAAATCCGCTTTTTGGCATTTTCTCAGCGAGAAACAGTCATTTTGTACCTGAAACACTGTAAGTGGTTTGGTGAGTCCAATAATGAAATGAGTCTCTCAAATCAACTACATAGACACCTTTCTCCAATTTTCTAACGTTTTCAATAGCTTGCCTTAAAAAATCAGAAGGTAAATCAATGTTATGACAGAAATCCGCTTTTGGGCATTTTCTCAGCGAGAAACAGTCATTTTGTACCTGAAACACTGTAAGTGGTTTGGTGAGTCCAATAATGAAATGAGTCTCTCAAATCAACTACATAGACTCCTTTCTCCAATTTTCCGACATTTTCAATAGCTTGCCTTGAAAAATCAGAAGGTAAATCAATGTTATGACAGAAATCCGCTTTTTGGCATTTTCTCAGCGAGGAACAGTCATTTTGTACCTGAAACACTGTAAGTGGTTTGGTGAGTCCAATAATGAAATGAGTCCCTCAAATCAACTACATAGACACCTTTCTCCAATTTTCCAACGTTTTCAATAGCTTGCCTTAAAAAATCAGAAGGTAAATCAATGTTATGACAGAAATCCGCTTTTTGGCATTTTCTCAGCGAGAAACAGTCATTTTGTACCTGAAACACTGTAAGTGGTTTGGTGAGTCCAATAATGAAATGAGTCTCTCAAATCAACTACATAGACTCCTTTCTCCAATTTTCTAACGTTTTCAATAGCTTGCCTTAAAAAATCAGAAGGTAAATCAATGTTATGACAGAAATCCGCTTTTTGGCATTTTCTCAGCGAGAAACAGTCATTTTGTACCTGAAACACTGTAAGTGGTTTGGTGAGTCCAATAATGAAATGAGTCTCTCAAATCAACTACATAGACTCCTTTCTCCAATTTTCCGACATTTTCAATAGCTTGCCTTGAAAAATCAGAAGGTAAATCAATGTTATGACAGAAATCCGCTTTTTGGCATTTTCTCAGCGAGAAACAGTCATTTTGTACCTGAAACACTGTAAGTGGTTTGGTGAGTCCAATAATGAAATGAGTCTCTCAAATCAACTACATAGACTCCTTTCTCCAATTTTCTAACATTTTCAATAGCTTGCCTTAAAAAATCAGAAGGTAAATCAATGTTATGACAGAAATCCGCTATTTGGCATTTTCTCAGCGAGAAACAGTCATTTTGTACCTGAAACACTGTAAGTGGTTTGGTGAGTCCAATAATGAAATGAGTCTCTCAAATCAACTACATAGACTCCTTTCTCCAATTTTATGACGTTTTCAATAGCTTGCCTTCAAAAATCAGAAGGTAAATCAATGTTATGACAGAAATCCGCTTTTTGGCATTTTCTCAGCGAGAAACAGTCATTTTGTACCTGAAACACTGTAAGTGGTTTGGTGAGTCCAATAATGAAATGAGTCTCTCAAATCAACTACATAGACACCTTTCTCCAATTTTCTAACGTTTTCAATAGCTTGCCTTAAAAAATCAGAAGGTAAATCAATGTTATGACAGAAATCCGCTTTTGGGCATTTTCTCAGCGAGAAACAGTCATTTTGTACCTGAAACACTGTAAGTGGTTTGGTGAGTCCAATAATGAAATGAGTCTCTCAAATCAACTACATAGACTCCTTTCTCCAATTTTCCGACATTTTCAATAGCTTGCCTTGAAAAATCAGAAGGTAAATCAATGTTATGACAGAAATCCGCTTTTTGGCATTTTCTCAGCGAGAAACAGTCATTTTGTACCTGAAACACTGTAAGTGGTTTGGTGAGTCCAATAATGAAATGAGTCCCTCAAATCAACTACATAGACACCTTTCTCCAATTTTCCAACGTTTTCAATAGCTTGCCTTAAAAAATCAGAAGGTAAATCAATGTTATGACAGAAATCCGCTTTTTGGCATTTTCTCAGCGAGAAACAGTCATTTTGTACCTGAAACACTGTAAGTGGTTTGGTGAGTCCAATAATGAAATGAGTCTCTCAAATCAACTACATAGACTCCTTTCTCCAATTTTCTAACGTTTTCAATAGCTTGTCTTAAAAAATCAGAAGGTAAATCAATGTTATGACAGAAATCCGCTTTTTGGCATTTTCTCAGCGAGAAACAGTCATTTTGTACCTGAAACACTGTAAGTGGTTTGGTGAGTCCAATAATGAAATGAGTCTCTCAAATCAACTACATAGACTCCTTTCTCCAATTTTCTGACGTTTTCAATAGGTTGCCTTAAAAATTCAGAAGGTAAAACAATGTTATTACAGAAATCCGCTTTTTGGCATTTTCTCAGCGAGAAACAGTCATTTTGTACCTGAAACACTGTAAGTGGTTTGGTGAGTCCAATAATGAAATGAGTCTCTCAAATCAAACTACATAGACTCTTTTCTCCAATTTTCTGACGTTTTCAATAGCTTGCCTTAAAAAATCAGAAGGTAAATCAATGTTATGACAGAAATCCGCTTTTTGGCAGTTTCTCGGCGAGAAACAGTCATTTTGTACCTGAAACACTGTAAGTGGTTTGGTGAGTCCAATAATGAAATGAGTCCCTCAAATCAACTACATAGACTCCTTTCTCCAATTTTCTGACGTTTTCAATAGCTTCCCTTAAAAAATCAGAAGGTAAAACAATGTTATGACAGAAATCCGCTTTTTGGCATTTTCTCGGCGAGAAACGGTCATTTTGTACCTGAAACACTGTAAGTGGTTTGGTGAGTCCAATAATGAAATGAGTCTCTCAAATCAACTACATAGACTCCTTTCTCCAATTTTATGACGTTTTCAATAGCTTGCCTTAAAAAATCAGAAGGTAAAACAATGTTATGACAGAAATCCGCTTTTTGGCATTTTCTCAGCGAGAAACAGTCATTTTGTACCTGAAACACTGTAAGTGGTTTGGTGAGTCCAATAATGAAATGAGTCTCTCAAATCAACTACATAGACTCCTTTCTCCAATTTTATGACGTTTTTAATAGCTTGCCTTGAAAAATCAGAAGGTAAATCAATGTTATGACAGAAATCCGCTTTTTGGCATTTTCTCAGCGAGAAACAGTCATTTTGTACCTGAAACACTGTAAGTGGTTTGGTGAGTCCAATAATGAAATGAGTCTCTCAAATCAACTACATAGACACCTTTCTCCAATTTTCTAACGTTTTCAATAGCTTGCCTTAAAAAATCAGAAGGTAAATCAATGTTATGACAGAAATCCGCTTTTGGGCATTTTCTCAGCGAGAAACAGTCATTTTGTACCTGAAACACTGTAAGTGGTTTGGTGAGTCCAATAATGAAATGAGTCTCTCAAATCAACTACATAGACTCCTTTCTCCAATTTTCCGACATTTTCAATAGCTTGCCTTGAAAAATCAGAAGGTAAATCAATGTTATGACAGAAATCCGCTTTTTGGCATTTTCTCAGCGAGAAACAGTCATTTTGTACCTGAAACACTGTAAGTGGTTTGGTGAGTCCAATAATGAAATGAGTCCCTCAAATCAACTACATAGACACCTTTCTCCAATTTTCCAACGTTTTCAATAGCTTGCCTTAAAAAATCAGAAGGTAAATCAATGTTATGACAGAAATCCGCTTTTTGGCATTTTCTCAGCGAGAAACAGTCATTTTGTACCTGAAACACTGTAAGTGGTTTGGTGAGTCCAATAATGAAATGAGTCTCTCAAATCAACTACATAGACTCCTTTCTCCAATTTTCTAACGTTTTCAATAGCTTGCCTTAAAAAATCAGAAGGTAAATCAATGTTATGACAGAAATCCGCTTTTTGGCATTTTCTCAGCGAGAAACAGTCATTTTGTACCTGAAACACTGTAAGTGGTTTGGTGAGTCCAATAATGAAATGAGTCTCTCAAATCAACTACATAGACTCCTTTCTCCAATTTTCCGACATTTTCAATAGCTTGCCTTGAAAAATCAGAAGGTAAATCAATGTTATGACAGAAATCCGCTTTTTGGCATTTTCTCAGCGAGAAACAGTCATTTTGTACCTGAAACACTGTAAGTGGTTTGGTGAGTCCAATAATGAAATGAGTCTCTCAAATCAACTACATAGACTCCTTTCTCCAATTTTATGACGTTTTCAATAGCTTGCCTTGAAAAATCAGAAGGTAAATCAATGTTATGACAGAAATCCGCTTTTTGGCATTTTCTCAGCGAGAAACAGTCATTTTGTACCTGAAACACTGTAAGTGGTTTGGTGAGTCCAATAATGAAATGAGTCTCTCAAATCAACTACATAGACACCTTTCTCCAATTTTCTAACGTTTTCAATACCTTGCCTTAAAAAATAAGAAGGTAAATCAATGTTATGACACAAATCCGCTTTTTGGTATTTTCTCAGCGAGAAACAGTCATTTTGTACCTGAAACACTGTAAGCGGTTTGGAGAGTCCAATAATGAAATGAGTCTCGCAAATCAACTACATAGACTCCTTTCTCCAATTTTCTGACGTTTTCAATAGCTTGCCTTAAAAAATCAGAAGGTAAAACAATGTTATTACAGAAATCCGCTTTTTGGCATTTTCTCATTGAGAAACAGTCATTTTGTACCTGAAACACTGTAAGTGGTTTGGTGAGTCCAATAATGAAATGAGTCTCTCAAATCAACTACATAGACTCCTTTCTCCAATTTTCTAACGTTTTCAATAGCTTGCCTTGAAAAATCAGAAGGTAAATCAATGTTATGACAGAAATCCGCTTTTTGGCATTTTCTCAGCGAGAAACAGTCATTTTGTACCTGAAACACTGTAAGTGGTTTGGTGAGTCCAATAATGAAATGAGTCTCTCAAATCAACTACATAGACTCCTTTCTCCAATTTTCTAACGTTTTCAATAGCTTGCCTTGAAAAATCAGAAGGTAAATCAATGTTATGACAGAAATCCGCTTGTTGGCATTTTCTCAGCGAGAAACAGTCATTTTGTACCTGAAACACTGTAAGTGGTTTGGTGAGTCCAATAATGAAATGAGTCTCTCAAATCAACTACATAGACTCCTTTCTCCAACTTTATGACGTTTTCAATAGCTTGCCTTCAAAAATCAGAAGGTAAATCAATGTTATGACAGAAATCCGCTTTTTGGCATTTTCTCAGCGAGAAACAGTCATTTTGTACCTGAAACACTGTAAGTGGTTTGGTGAGTCCAATAATGAAATGAGTCTCTCAAATCAACTACATAGACACCTTTCTCCAATTTTCTAACGTTTTCAATAGCTTGCCTTAAAAAATAAGAAGGTAAATCAATGTTATGACAGAAATCCGCTTTTTGGCATTTTCTCAGCGAGAAACAGTCATTTTGTACCTGAAACACTGTAAGCGGTTTGGAGAGTCCAATAATGAAATGAGTCTCTCAAATAGACTACATAGACACCTTTCTCCAATTTTCTGACGTTTTCAATAGCTTGCCTTAAAAATTCAGAAGGTAAAACAATGTTATTACAGAAATCCGCTTTTTGGCAGTTTCTCAGCGAGAAACAGTCATTTTGTACCTGAAACACTGTAAGTGGTTTGGTGAGTCCAATAATGAAATGAGTCTCTCAAATCAACTACATAGACACCTTTCTCCAATTTTCTAACGTTTTCAATACCTTGCCTTAAAAAATAAGAAGGTAAATCAATGTTATGACACAAATCCGCTTTTTGGTATTTTCTCAGCGAGAAACAGTCATTTTGTACCTGAAACACTGTAAGTGGTTTGGTGAGTCCAATAATGAAATGAGTCTCTCAAATCAACTACATAGACTCCTTTCTCCAATTTTCCGACATTTTCAATAGCTTGCCTTGAAAAATCAGAAGGTAAATCAATGTTATGACAGAAATCCGCTTTTTGGCATTTTCTCAGCGAGAAACAGTCATTTTGTACCTGAAACACTGTAAGTGGTTTGGTGAGTTCAATAATGAAATGAGTCTCTCAAATCAACTACATAGACTCCTTTCTCCAATTTTCTAACGTTTTCAATAGCTTGCCTTAAAAAATCAGAAGGTAAATCAATGTTATGACAGAAATCCGCTTTTTGGCATTTTCTCAGCGAGAAACAGTCATTTTGTACCTGAAACACTGTAAGTGGTTTGGTGAGTCCAATAATGAAATGAGTCTCTCAAATCAACTACATAGACTCCTTTCTCCAATTTTATGACGTTTTCAATAGCTTGCCTTGAAAAATCAGAAGGTAAATCAATGTTATGACAGAAATCCGCTTTTTGGCATTTTCTCAGCGAGAAACAGTCATTTTGTACCTGAAACACTGTAAGTGGTTTGGTGAGTCCAATAATGAAATGAGTCTCTCAAATCAACTACATAGACACCTTTCTCCAATTTTCTAACGTTTTCAATAGCTTGCCTTAAAAAATAAGAAGGTAAATCAATGTTATGACAGAAATCCGCTTTTTGGCATTTTCTCAGCGAGAAACAGTCATTTTGTACCTGAAACACTGTAAGTGGTTTGGTGAGTCCAATAATGAAATGAGTCTCTCAAATCAACTACATAGACTCCTTTCTCCAATTTTCCGACATTTTCAATAGCTTGCCTTGAAAAATCAGAAGGTAAATCAATGTTATGACAGAAATCCGCTTTTTGGCATTTTCTCAGCGAGAAACAGTCATTTTGTACCTGAAACACTGTAAGTGGTTTGGTGAGTCCAATAATGAAATGAGTCTCTCAAATCAACTACATAGACACCTTTCTCCAATTTTCTAACGTTTTCAATAGCTTGCCTTAAAAAATCAGAAGGTAAATCAATGTTATGACAGAAATCCGCTTTTTGGCATTTTCTCAGCGAGAAACAGTCATTTTGTACCTGAAACACTGTAAGTGGTTTGGTGAGTCCAATAATGAAATGAGTCTCTCAAATCAACTACATAGACTCCTTTCTCCAATTTTATGACGTTTTCAATAGCTTGCCTTGAAAAATCAGAAGGTAAATCAATGTTATGACAGAAATCCGCTTTTTGGCATTTTCTCAGCGAGAAACAGTCATTTTGTACCTGAAACACTGTAAGTGGTTTGGTGAGTCCAATAATGAAATGAGTCTCTCAAATCAACTACATAGACACCTTTCTCCAATTTTCTAACGTTTTCAATAGCTTGCCTTAAAAAATAAGAAGGTAAATCAATGTTATGACAGAAATCTGCTTTTTGGCATTTTCTCAGCGAGAAACAGTCATTTTGTACCTGAAACACTGTAAGCGGTTTGGAGAGTCCAATAATGAAATGAGTCTCTCAAATCAACTACATAGACACCTTTCTCCAATTTTCTAACGTTTTCAATAGCTTGCCTTAAAAAATCAGAAGGTAAATCAATGTTATGACAGAAATCCGCTTTTTGGCATTTTCTCAGCGAGAAACAGTCATTTTGTACCTGAAACACTCTAAGTGGTTTGGTGAGTCCAATAATGAAATGAGTCTCTCAAATCAACTACATAGACTCCTTTCTCCAATTTTCCGACATTTTCAATAGCTTGCCTTGAAAAATCAGAAGGTAAATCAATGTTATGACAGAAATCCGCTTTTTGGCATTTTCTCAGCGAGAAACAGTCATTTTGTACCTGAAACACTGTAAGTGGTTTGGTGAGTCCAATAATGAAATGAGTCCCTCAAATCAACTACATAGACACCTTTCTCCAATTTTCCAACGTTTTCAATAGCTTGCCTTAAAAAATCAGAAGGTAAATCAATGTTATGACAGAAATCCGCTTTTTGGCATTTTCTCAGCGAGAAACAGTCATTTTGTACCTGAAACACTGTAAGTGGTTTGGTGAGTCCAATAATGAAATGAGTCTCTCAAATCAACTACATAGACTCCTTTCTCCAATTTTCTAACGTTTTCAATAGCTTGCCTTAAAAAATCAGAAGGTAAATCAATGTTATGACAGAAATCCGCTTTTTGGCATTTTCTTAGCGAGAAACAGTCATTTTGTACCTGAAACACTGTAAGTGGTTTGGTGAGTCCAATAATGAAATGAGTCCCTCAAATCAACTACATAGACACCTTTCTCCAATTTTCCAACGTTTTCAATAGCTTGCCTTAAAAAATCAGAAGGTAAATCAATGTTATGACAGAAATCCGCTTTTTGGCATTTTCTCAGCGAGAAACAGTCATTTTGTACCTGAAACACTGTAAGTGGTTTGGTGAGTCCAATAATGAAATGAGTCTCTCAAATCAACTACATAGACTCCTTTCTCCAATTTTATGACGTTTTCAATAGCTTGCCTTGAAAAATCAGAAGGTAAATCAATGTTATGACAGAAATCCGCTTTTTGGCATTTTCTCAGCGAGAAACAGTCATTTTGTACCTGAAACACTGTAAGTGGTTTGGTGAGTCCAATAATGAAATGAGTCTCTCAAATCAACTACATAGACACCTTTCTCCAATTTTCTAACGTTTTCAATAGCTTGCCTTGAAAAATCAGAAGGTAAATCAATGTTATGACAGAAATCCGCTTTTTGGCATTTTCTCAGCGAGAAACAGTCATTTTGTACCTGAAACACTGTAAGTGGTTTAGTGAGTCCAATAATGAAATGAGTCTCTCAAATCAACTACATAGACTCCTTTCTCCAATTTTCCGACATTTTCAATAGCTTGCCTTGAAAAATCAGAAGGTAAATCAATGTTATGACAGAAATCCGCTTTTTGGCATTTTCTCAGCGAGAAACAGTCATTTTGTACCTGAAACACTGTAAGTGGTTTGGTGAGTCCAATAATGAAATGAGTTTCTCAAATCAACTACATAGACACCTTTCTCCAATTTTCTAACGTTTTCAATAGCTTGCCTTAAAAAATCAGAAGGTAAATCAATGTTATGACAGAAATCCGCTTTTTGGCATTTTCTCAGCGAGAAACAGTCATTTTGTACCTGAAACACTGTAAGTGGTTTGGTGAGTCCAATAATGAAATGAGTCTCTCAAATCAACTACATAGACTCATTTCTCCAATTTTATGACGTTTTCAATAGCTTGCCTTGAAAAATCAGAAGGTAAATCAATGTTATGACAGAAATCCGCTTTTTGGCATTTTCTCAGCGAGAAACAGTCATTTTGTACCTGAAACACTGTAAGTGGTTTGGTGAGTCCAATAATGAAATGAGTCTCTCAAATCAACTACATAGACACCTTTCTCCAATTTTCTAACGTTTTCAATAGCTTGCCTTGAAAAATCAGAAGGTAAATCAATGTTATGACAGAAATCCGCTTTTTGGCATTTTCTCAGCGAGAAACAGTCATTTTGTACCTGAAACACTGTAAGTGGTTTGGTGAGTCCAATAATGAAATGAGTCTCTCAAATCAACTACATAGACACCTTTCTCCAATTTTCTAACGTTTTCAATAGCTTGCCTTAAAAAATCAGAAGGTAAATCAATGTTATGACAGAAATCCGCTTTTTGGCATTTTCTCAGCGAGAAACAGTCATTTTGTACCTGAAACACTCTAAGTGGTTTGGTGAGTCCAATAATGAAATGAGTCTCTCAAATCAACTACATAGACTCCTTTCTCCAATTTTCCGACATTTTCAATAGCTTGCCTTGAAAAATCAGAAGGTAAATCAATGTTATGACAGAAATCCGCTTTTTGGCATTTTCTCAGCGAGAAACAGTCATTTTGTACCTGAAACACTGTAAGTGGTTTGGTGAGTCCAATAATGAAATGAGTCCCTCAAATCAACTACATAGACACCTTTCTCCAATTTTCCAACGTTTACAATAGCTTGCCTTAAAAAATCAGAAGGTAAATCAATGTTATGACAGAAATCCGCTTTTTGGCATTTTCTCAGCGAGAAACAGTCATTTTGTACCTGAAACACTGTAAGTGGTTTGGTGAGTCCAATAATGAAATGAGTCTCTCAAATCAACTACATAGACTCCTTTCTCCAATTTTCTAACGTTTTCAATAGCTTGCCTTAAAAAATCAGAAGGTAAATCAATGTTATGACAGAAATCCGCTTTTTGGCATTTTCTCAGCGAGAAACAGTCATTTTGTACCTGAAACACTGTAAGTGGTTTGGTGAGTCCAATAATGAAATGAGTCCCTCAAATCAACTACATAGACACCTTTCTCCAATTTTCCAACGTTTTCAATAGCTTGCCTTAAAAAATCAGAAGGTAAATCAATGTTATGACAGAAATCCGCTTTTGGGCATTTTCTCAGCGAGAAACAGTCATTTTGTACCTGAAACACTGTAAGTGGTTTGGTGAGTCCAATAATGAAATGAGTCTCTCAAATCAACTACATAGACTCCTTTCTCCAATTTTCCGACATTTTCAATAGCTTGCCTTGAAAAATCAGAAGGTAAATCAATGTTATGACAGAAATCCGCTTTTTGGCATTTTCTCAGCGAGAAACAGTCATTTTGTACCTGAAACACTGTAAGTGGTTTGGTGAGTCCAATAATGAAATGAGTCTCTCAAATCAACTACATAGACACCTTTCTCCAATTTTCTAACGTTTTCAATAGCTTGCCTTAAAAAATCAGAAGGTAAATCAATGTTATGACAGAAATCCGCTTTTTGGCATTTTCTCAGCGAGAAACAGTCATTTTGTACCTGAAACACTCTAAGTGGTTTGGTGAGTCCAATAATGAAATGAGTCTCTCAAATCAACTACATAGACTCCTTTCTCCAATTTTATGACGTTTTCAATAGCTTGCCTTGAAAAATCAGAAGGTAAATCAATGTTATGACAGAAATCCGCTTTTTGGCATTTTCTCAGCGAGAAACAGTCATTTTGTACCTGAAACACTGTAAGTGGTTTGGTGAGTCCAATAATGAAATGAGTCTCTCAAATCAACTACATAGACACCTTTCTCCAATTTTCTAACGTTTTCAATAGCTTGCCTTAAAAAATCAGAAGGTAAATCAATGTTATGACAGAAATCCGCTTTTGGGCATTTTCTCAGCGAGAAACAGTCATTTTGTACCTGAAACACTGTAAGTGGTTTGGTGAGTCCAATAATGAAATGAGTCTCTCAAATCAACTACATAGACTCCTTTCTCCAATTTTCCGACATTTTCAATAGCTTGCCTTGAAAAATCAGAAGGTAAATCAATGTTATGACAGAAATCCGCTTTTTGGCATTTTCTCAGCGAGGAACAGTCATTTTGTACCTGAAACACTGTAAGTGGTTTGGTGAGTCCAATAATGAAATGAGTCCCTCAAATCAACTACATAGACACCTTTCTCCAATTTTCCAACGTTTTCAATAGCTTGCCTTAAAAAATCAGAAGGTAAATCAATGTTATGACAGAAATCCGCTTTTTGGCATTTTCTCAGCGAGAAACAGTCATTTTGTACCTGAAACACTGTAAGTGGTTTGGTGAGTCCAATAATGAAATGAGTCTCTCAAATCAACTACATAGACTCCTTTCTCCAATTTTCTAACGTTTTCAATAGCTTGCCTTAAAAAATCAGAAGGTAAATCAATGTTATGACAGAAATCCGCTTTTTGGCATTTTCTCAGCGAGAAACAGTCATTTTGTACCTGAAACACTGTAAGTGGTTTGGTGAGTCCAATAATGAAATGAGTCTCTCAAATCAACTACATAGACTCCTTTCTCCAATTTTCCGACATTTTCAATAGCTTGCCTTGAAAAATCAGAAGGTAAATCAATGTTATGACAGAAATCCGCTTTTTGGCATTTTCTCAGCGAGAAACAGTCATTTTGTACCTGAAACACTGTAAGTGGTTTGGTGAGTCCAATAATGAAATGAGTCTCTCAAATCAACTACATAGACTCCTTTCTCCAATTTTCTAACGTTTTCAATAGCTTGCCTTAAAAAATCAGAAGGTAAATCAATGTTATGACAGAAATCCGCTTTTTGGCATTTTCTCAGCGAGAAACAGTCATTTTGTACCTGAAACACTGTAAGTGGTTTGGTGAGTCCAATAATGAAATGAGTCTCTCAAATCAACTACATAGACTCCTTTCTCCAATTTTCCGACATTTTCAATAGCTTGCCTTGAAAAATCAGAAGGTAAATCAATGTTATGACAGAAATCCGCTTTTTGGCATTTTCTCAGCGAGAAACAGTCATTTTGTACCTGAAACACTGTAAGTGGTTTGGTGAGTCCAATAATGAAATGAGTCTCTCAAATCAACTACATAGACTCCTTTCTCCAATTTTATGACGTTTTCAATAGCTTGCCTTGAAAAATCAGAAGGTAAATCAATGTTATGACAGAAATCCGCTTTTTGGCATTTTCTCAGCGAGAAACAGTCATTTTGTACCTGAAACACTGTAAGTGGTTTGGTGAGTCCAATAATGAAATGAGTCTCTCAAATCAACTACATAGACACCTTTCTCCAATTTTCTAACGTTTTCAATAGCTTGCCTTAAAAAATAAGAAGGTAAATCAATGTTATGACAGAAATCTGCTTTTTGGCATTTTCTCAGCGAGAAACAGTCATTTTGTACCTGAAACACTGTAAGCGGTTTGGAGAGTCCAATAATGAAATGAGTCTCTCAAATCAACTACATAGACACCTTTCTCCAATTTTCTAACGTTTTCAATAGCTTGCCTTAAAAAATCAGAAGGTAAATCAATGTTATGACAGAAATCCGCTTTTTGGCATTTTCTCAGCGAGAAACAGTCATTTTGTACCTGAAACACTCTAAGTGGTTTGGTGAGTCCAATAATGAAATGAGTCTCTCAAATCAACTACATAGACTCCTTTCTCCAATTTTCCGACATTTTCAATAGCTTGCCTTGAAAAATCAGAAGGTAAATCAATGTTATGACAGAAATCCGCTTTTTGGCATTTTCTCAGCGAGAAACAGTCATTTTGTACCTGAAACACTGTAAGTGGTTTGGTGAGTCCAATAATGAAATGAGTCTCTCAAATCAACTACATAGACACCTTTCTCCAATTTTCTAACGTTTTCAATAGCTTGCCTTGAAAAATCAGAAGGTAAATCAATGTTATGACAGAAATCCGCTTTTTGGCATTTTCTCAGCGAGAAACAGTCATTTTGTACCTGAAACACTGTAAGTGGTTTGGTGAGTCCAATAATGAAATGAGTCTCTCAAATCAACTACATAGACTCCTTTCTCCAATTTTCCGACATTTTCAATAGCTTGCCTTGAAAAATCAGAAGGTAAATCAATGTTATGACAGAAATCCGCTTTTTGGCATTTTCTCAGCGAGAAACAGTCATTTTGTACCTGAAACACTGTAAGTGGTTTGGTGAGTCCAATAATGAAATGAGTCTCTCAAATCAACTACATAGACACCTTTCTCCAATTTTCTAACGTTTTCAATAGCTTGCCTTGAAAAATCAGAAGGTAAATCAATGTTATGACAGAAATCCGCTTTTTGGCATTTTCTCAGCGAGAAACAGTCATTTTGTACCTGAAACACTGTAAGTGGTTTGGTGAGTCCAATAATGAAATGAGTCTCTCAAATCAACTACATAGACACCTTTCTCCAATTTTCTAACGTTTTCAATAGCTTGCCTTGAAAAATCAGAAGGTAAATCAATGTTATGACAGAAATCCGCTTTTTGGCATTTTCTCAGCGAGAAACAGTCATTTTGTACCTGAAACACTGTAAGCGGTTTGGAGAGTCCAATAATGAAATGAGTCTCTCAAATCAACTACATAGACACCTTTCTCCAATTTTCTAACGTTTTCAATAGCTTGCCTTAAAAAATCAGAAGGTAAATCAATGTTATGACAGAAATCCGCTTTTTGGCATTTTCTCAGCGAGAAACAGTCATTTTGTACCTGAAACACTGTAAGTGGTTTGGTGAGTCCAATAATGAAATGAGTCCCTCAAATCAACTACATAGACACCTTTCTCCAATTTTCCAACGTTTTCAATAGCTTGCCTTAAAAAATCAGAAGGTAAATCAATGTTATGACAGAAATCCGCTTTTTGGCATTTTCTCAGCGAGAAACAGTCATTTTGTACCTGAAACACTGTAAGTGGTTTGGTGAGTCCAATAATGAAATGAGTCTCTCAAATCAACTACATAGACTCCTTTCTCCAATTTTCTAACGTTTTCAATAGCTTGCCTTAAAAAATCAGAAGGTAAATCAATGTTATGACAGAAATCCGCTTTTTGGCATTTTCTCAGCGAGAAACAGTCATTTTGTACCTGAAACACTGTAAGTGGTTTGGTGAGTCCAATAATGAAATGAGTCCCTCAAATCAACTACATAGACACCTTTCTCCAATTTTCCAACGTTTTCAATAGCTTGCCTTAAAAAATCAGAAGGTAAATCAATGTTATGACAGAAATCCGCTTTTTGGCATTTTCTCAGCGAGAAACAGTCATTTTGTACCTGAAACACTGTAAGTGGTTTGGTGAGTCCAATAATGAAATGAGTCTCTCAAATCAACTACATAGACACCTTTCTCCAATTTTCTAACGTTTTCAATAGCTTGCCTTAAAAAATCAGAAGGTAAATCAATGTTATGACAGAAATCCGCTTTTTGGCATTTTCTCAGCGAGAAACAGTCATTTTGTACCTGAAACACTGTAAGTGGTTTGGTGAGTCCAATAATGAAATGAGTCTCTCAAATCAACTACATAGACTCCTTTCTCCAATTTTATGACGTTTTCAATAGCTTGCCTTGAAAAATCAGAAGGTAAATCAATGTTATGACAGAAATCCGCTTTTTGGCATTTTCTCAGCGAGAAACAGTCATTTTGTACCTGAAACACTGTAAGTGGTTTGGTGAGTCCAATAATGAAATGAGTCTCTCAAATCAACTACATAGACACCTTTCTCCAATTTTCTAACGTTTTCAATAGCTTGCCTTGAAAAATCAGAAGGTAAATCAATGTTATGACAGAAATCCGCTTTTTGGCATTTTCTCAGCGAGAAACAGTCATTTTGTACCTGAAACACTGTAAGTGGTTTGGTGAGTCCAATAATGAAATGAGTCTCTCAAATCAACTACATAGACTCCTTTCTCCAATTTTCCGACATTTTCAATAGCTTGCCTTGAAAAATCAGAAGGTAAATCAATGTTATGACAGAAATCCGCTTTTTGGCATTTTCTCAGCGAGAAACAGTCATTTTGTACCTGAAACACTGTAAGTGGTTTGGTGAGTCCAATAATGAAATGAGTTTCTCAAATCAACTACATAGACACCTTTCTCCAATTTTCTAACGTTTTCAATAGCTTGCCTTAAAAAATCAGAAGGTAAATCAATGTTATGACAGAAATCCGCTTTTTGGCATTTTCTCAGCGAGAAACAGTCATTTTGTACCTGAAACACTGTAAGTGGTTTGGTGAGTCCAATAATGAAATGAGTCTCTCAAATCAACTACATAGACTCATTTCTCCAATTTTATGACGTTTTCAATAGCTTGCCTTGAAAAATCAGAAGGTAAATCAATGTTATGACAGAAATCCGCTTTTTGGCATTTTCTCAGCGAGAAACAGTCATTTTGTACCTGAAACACTGTAAGTGGTTTGGTGAGTCCAATAATGAAATGAGTCTCTCAAATCAACTACATAGACACCTTTCTCCAATTTTCTAACGTTTTCAATAGCTTGCCTTGAAAAATCAGAAGGTAAATCAATGTTATGACAGAAATCCGCTTTTTGGCATTTTCTCAGCGAGAAACAGTCATTTTGTACCTGAAACACTGTAAGTGGTTTGGTGAGTCCAATAATGAAATGAGTCTCTCAAATCAACTACATAGACACCTTTCTCCAATTTTCTAACGTTTTCAATAGCTTGCCTTAAAAAATCAGAAGGTAAATCAATGTTATGACAGAAATCCGCTTTTTGGCATTTTCTCAGCGAGAAACAGTCATTTTGTACCTGAAACACTCTAAGTGGTTTGGTGAGTCCAATAATGAAATGAGTCTCTCAAATCAACTACATAGACTCCTTTCTCCAATTTTCCGACATTTTCAATAGCTTGCCTTGAAAAATCAGAAGGTAAATCAATGTTATGACAGAAATCCGCTTTTTGGCATTTTCTCAGCGAGAAACAGTCATTTTGTACCTGAAACACTGTAAGTGGTTTGGTGAGTCCAATAATGAAATGAGTCCCTCAAATCAACTACATAGACACCTTTCTCCAATTTTCCAACGTTTTCAATAGCTTGCCTTAAAAAATCAGAAGGTAAATCAATGTTATGACAGAAATCCGCTTTTTGGCATTTTCTCAGCGAGAAACAGTCATTTTGTACCTGAAACACTGTAAGTGGTTTGGTGAGTCCAATAATGAAATGAGTCTCTCAAATCAACTACATAGACTCCTTTCTCCAATTTTCTAACGTTTTCAATAGCTTGCCTTAAAAAATCAGAAGGTAAATCAATGTTATGACAGAAATCCGCTTTTTGGCATTTTCTCAGCGAGAAACAGTCATTTTGTACCTGAAACACTGTAAGTGGTTTGGTGAGTCCAATAATGAAATGAGTCCCTCAAATCAACTACATAGACACCTTTCTCCAATTTTCCAACGTTTTCAATAGCTTGCCTTAAAAAATCAAAAGGTAAATCAATGTTATGACAGAAATCCGCTTTTGGGCATTTTCTCAGCGAGAAACAGTCATTTTGTACCTGAAACACTGTAAGTGGTTTGGTGAGTCCAATAATGAAATGAGTCTCTCAAATCAACTACATAGACTCCTTTCTCCAATTTTCCGACATTTTCAATAGCTTGCCTTGAAAAATCAGAAGGTAAATCAATGTTATGACAGAAATCCGCTTTTTGGCATTTTCTCAGCGAGAAACAGTCATTTTGTACCTGAAACACTGTAAGTGGTTTGGTGAGTCCAATAATGAAATGAGTCTCTCAAATCAACTACATAGACACCTTTCTCCAATTTTCTAACGTTTTCAATAGCTTGCCTTAAAAAATCAGAAGGTAAATCAATGTTATGACAGAAATCCGCTTTTTGGCATTTTCTCAGCGAGAAACAGTCATTTTGTACCTGAAACACTGTAAGTGGTTTGGTGAGTCCAATAATGAAATGAGTCTCTCAAATCAACTACATAGACTCCTTTCTCCAATTTTATGACGTTTTCAATAGCTTGCCTTGAAAAATCAGAAGGTAAATCAATGTTATGACAGAAATCCGCTTTTTGGCATTTTCTCAGCGAGAAACAGTCATTTTGTACCTGAAACACTGTAAGTGGTTTGGTGAGTCCAATAATGAAATGAGTCTCTCAAATCAACTACATAGACACCTTTCTCCAATTTTCTAACGTTTTCAATAGCTTGCCTTAAAAAATCAGAAGGTAAATCAATGTTATGACAGAAATCCGCTTTTGGGCATTTTCTCAGCGAGAAACAGTCATTTTGTACCTGAAACACTGTAAGTGGTTTGGTGAGTCCAATAATGAAATGAGTCTCTCAAATCAACTACATAGACTCCTTTCTCCAATTTTCCGACATTTTCAATAGCTTGCCTTGAAAAATCAGAAGGTAAATCAATGTTATGACAGAAATCCGCTTTTTGGCATTTTCTCAGCGAGGAACAGTCATTTTGTACCTGAAACACTGTAAGTGGTTTGGTGAGTCCAATAATGAAATGAGTCCCTCAAATCAACTACATAGACACCTTTCTCCAATTTTCCAACGTTTTCAATAGCTTGCCTTAAAAAATCAGAAGGTAAATCAATGTTATGACAGAAATCCGCTTTTTGGCATTTTCTCAGCGAGAAACAGTCATTTTGTACCTGAAACACTGTAAGTGGTTTGGTGAGTCCAATAATGAAATGAGTCTCTCAAATCAACTACATAGACTCCTTTCTCCAATTTTCTAACGTTTTCAATAGCTTGCCTTAAAAAATCAGAAGGTAAATCAATGTTATGACAGAAATCCGCTTTTTGGCATTTTCTCAGCGAGAAACAGTCATTTTGTACCTGAAACACTGTAAGTGGTTTGGTGAGTCCAATAATGAAATGAGTCTCTCAAATCAACTACATAGACTCCTTTCTCCAATTTTCCGACATTTTCAATAGCTTGCCTTGAAAAATCAGAAGGTAAATCAATGTTATGACAGAAATCCGCTTTTTGGCATTTTCTCAGCGAGAAACAGTCATTTTGTACCTGAAACACTGTAAGTGGTTTGGTGAGTCCAATAATGAAATGAGTCTCTCAAATCAACTACATAGACTCCTTTCTCCAATTTTCTAACATTTTCAATAGCTTGCCTTAAAAAATCAGAAGGTAAATCAATGTTATGACAGAAATCCGCTATTTGGCATTTTCTCAGCGAGAAACAGTCATTTTGTACCTGAAACACTGTAAGTGGTTTGGTGAGTCCAATAATGAAATGAGTCTCTCAAATCAACTACATAGACTCCTTTCTCCAATTTTATGACGTTTTCAATAGCTTGCCTTCAAAAATCAGAAGGTAAATCAATGTTATGACAGAAATCCGCTTTTTGGCATTTTCTCAGCGAGAAACAGTCATTTTGTACCTGAAACACTGTAAGTGGTTTGGTGAGTCCAATAATGAAATGAGTCTCTCAAATCAACTACATAGACACCTTTCTCCAATTTTCTAACGTTTTCAATAGCTTGCCTTAAAAAATCAGAAGGTAAATCAATGTTATGACAGAAATCCGCTTTTGGGCATTTTCTCAGCGAGAAACAGTCATTTTGTACCTGAAACACTGTAAGTGGTTTGGTGAGTCCAATAATGAAATGAGTCTCTCAAATCAACTACATAGACTCCTTTCTCCAATTTTCCGACATTTTCAATAGCTTGCCTTGAAAAATCAGAAGGTAAATCAATGTTATGACAGAAATCCGCTTTTTGGCATTTTCTCAGCGAGAAACAGTCATTTTGTACCTGAAACACTGTAAGTGGTTTGGTGAGTCCAATAATGAAATGAGTCCCTCAAATCAACTACATAGACACCTTTCTCCAATTTTCCAACGTTTTCAATAGCTTGCCTTAAAAAATCAGAAGGTAAATCAATGTTATGACAGAAATCCGCTTTTTGGCATTTTCTCAGCGAGAAACAGTCATTTTGTACCTGAAACACTGTAAGTGGTTTGGTGAGTCCAATAATGAAATGAGTCTCTCAAATCAACTACATAGACTCCTTTCTCCAATTTTCTAACGTTTTCAATAGCTTGTCTTAAAAAATCAGAAGGTAAATCAATGTTATGACAGAAATCCGCTTTTTGGCATTTTCTCAGCGAGAAACAGTCATTTTGTACCTGAAACACTGTAAGTGGTTTGGTGAGTCCAATAATGAAATGAGTCTCTCAAATCAACTACATAGACTCCTTTCTCCAATTTTCTGACGTTTTCAATAGGTTGCCTTAAAAATTCAGAAGGTAAAACAATGTTATTACAGAAATCCGCTTTTTGGCATTTTCTCAGCGAGAAACAGTCATTTTGTACCTGAAACACTGTAAGTGGTTTGGTGAGTCCAATAATGAAATGAGTCTCTCAAATCAAACTACATAGACTCTTTTCTCCAATTTTCTGACGTTTTCAATAGCTTGCCTTAAAAAATCAGAAGGTAAATCAATGTTATGACAGAAATCCGCTTTTTGGCAGTTTCTCGGCGAGAAACAGTCATTTTGTACCTGAAACACTGTAAGTGGTTTGGTGAGTCCAATAATGAAATGAGTCCCTCAAATCAACTACATAGACTCCTTTCTCCAATTTTCTGACGTTTTCAATAGCTTCCCTTAAAAAATCAGAAGGTAAAACAATGTTATGACAGAAATCCGCTTTTTGGCATTTTCTCGGCGAGAAACGGTCATTTTGTACCTGAAACACTGTAAGTGGTTTGGTGAGTCCAATAATGAAATGAGTCTCTCAAATCAACTACATAGACTCCTTTCTCCAATTTTATGACGTTTTCAATAGCTTGCCTTAAAAAATCAGAAGGTAAAACAATGTTATGACAGAAATCCGCTTTTTGGCATTTTCTCAGCGAGAAACAGTCATTTTGTACCTGAAACACTGTAAGTGGTTTGGTGAGTCCAATAATGAAATGAGTCTCTCAAATCAACTACATAGACTCCTTTCTCCAATTTTCCGACATTTTCAATAGCTTGCCTTGAAAAATCAGAAGGTAAATCAATGTTATGACAGAAATCCGCTTTTTGGCATTTTCTCAGCGAGAAACAGTCATTTTGTACCTGAAACACTGTAAGTGGTTTGGTGAGTCCAATAATGAAATGAGTCTCTCAAATCAACTACATAGACACCTTTCTCCAATTTTCTAACGTTTTCAATAGCTTGCCTTAAAAAATCAGAAGGTAAATCAATGTTATGACAGAAATCCGCTTTTTGGCATTTTCTCAGCGAGAAACAGTCATTTTGTACCTGAAACACTGTAAGTGGTTTGGTGAGTCCAATAATGAAATGAGTCTCTCAAATCAACTACATAGACTCCTTTCTCCAATTTTATGACGTTTTTAATAGCTTGCCTTGAAAAATCAGAAGGTAAATCAATGTTATGACAGAAATCCGCTTTTTGGCATTTTCTCAGCGAGAAACAGTCATTTTGTACCTGAAACACTGTAAGTGGTTTGGTGAGTCCAATAATGAAATGAGTCTCTCAAATCAACTACATAGACACCTTTCTCCAATTTTCTAACGTTTTCAATAGCTTGCCTTAAAAAATCAGAAGGTAAATCAATGTTATGACAGAAATCCGCTTTTGGGCATTTTCTCAGCGAGAAACAGTCATTTTGTACCTGAAACACTGTAAGTGGTTTGGTGAGTCCAATAATGAAATGAGTCTCTCAAATCAACTACATAGACTCCTTTCTCCAATTTTCCGACATTTTCAATAGCTTGCCTTGAAAAATCAGAAGGTAAATCAATGTTATGACAGAAATCCGCTTTTTGGCATTTTCTCAGCGAGAAACAGTCATTTTGTACCTGAAACACTGTAAGTGGTTTGGTGAGTCCAATAATGAAATGAGTCCCTCAAATCAACTACATAGACACCTTTCTCCAATTTTCCAACGTTTTCAATAGCTTGCCTTAAAAAATCAGAAGGTAAATCAATGTTATGACAGAAATCCGCTTTTTGGCATTTTCTCAGCGAGAAACAGTCATTTTGTACCTGAAACACTGTAAGTGGTTTGGTGAGTCCAATAATGAAATGAGTCTCTCAAATCAACTACATAGACTCCTTTCTCCAATTTTCTAACGTTTTCAATAGCTTGCCTTAAAAAATCAGAAGGTAAATCAATGTTATGACAGAAATCCGCTTTTTGGCATTTTCTCAGCGAGAAACAGTCATTTTGTACCTGAAACACTGTAAGTGGTTTGGTGAGTCCAATAATGAAATGAGTCTCTCAAATCAACTACATAGACTCCTTTCTCCAATTTTCCGACATTTTCAATAGCTTGCCTTGAAAAATCAGAAGGTAAATCAATGTTATGACAGAAATCCGCTTTTTGGCATTTTCTCAGCGAGAAACAGTCATTTTGTACCTGAAACACTGTAAGTGGTTTGGTGAGTCCAATAATGAAATGAGTCTCTCAAATCAACTACATAGACTCCTTTCTCCAATTTTATGACGTTTTCAATAGCTTGCCTTGAAAAATCAGAAGGTAAATCAATGTTATGACAGAAATCCGCTTTTTGGCATTTTCTCAGCGAGAAACAGTCATTTTGTACCTGAAACACTGTAAGTGGTTTGGTGAGTCCAATAATGAAATGAGTCTCTCAAATCAACTACATAGACACCTTTCTCCAATTTTCTAACGTTTTCAATACCTTGCCTTAAAAAATAAGAAGGTAAATCAATGTTATGACACAAATCCGCTTTTTGGTATTTTCTCAGCGAGAAACAGTCATTTTGTACCTGAAACACTGTAAGCGGTTTGGAGAGTCCAATAATGAAATGAGTCTCGCAAATCAACTACATAGACTCCTTTCTCCAATTTTCTGACGTTTTCAATAGCTTGCCTTAAAAAATCAGAAGGTAAAACAATGTTATTACAGAAATCCGCTTTTTGGCATTTTCTCATTGAGAAACAGTCATTTTGTACCTGAAACACTGTAAGTGGTTTGGTGAGTCCAATAATGAAATGAGTCTCTCAAATCAACTACATAGACTCCTTTCTCCAATTTTCTAACGTTTTCAATAGCTTGCCTTGAAAAATCAGAAGGTAAATCAATGTTATGACAGAAATCCGCTTTTTGGCATTTTCTCAGCGAGAAACAGTCATTTTGTACCTGAAACACTGTAAGTGGTTTGGTGAGTCCAATAATGAAATGAGTCTCTCAAATCAACTACATAGACTCCTTTCTCCAATTTTCTAACGTTTTCAATAGCTTGCCTTGAAAAATCAGAAGGTAAATCAATGTTATGACAGAAATCCGCTTGTTGGCATTTTCTCAGCGAGAAACAGTCATTTTGTACCTGAAACACTGTAAGTGGTTTGGTGAGTCCAATAATGAAATGAGTCTCTCAAATCAACTACATAGACTCCTTTCTCCAACTTTATGACGTTTTCAATAGCTTGCCTTCAAAAATCAGAAGGTAAATCAATGTTATGACAGAAATCCGCTTTTTGGCATTTTCTCAGCGAGAAACAGTCATTTTGTACCTGAAACACTGTAAGTGGTTTGGTGAGTCCAATAATGAAATGAGTCTCTCAAATCAACTACATAGACACCTTTCTCCAATTTTCTAACGTTTTCAATAGCTTGCCTTAAAAAATAAGAAGGTAAATCAATGTTATGACAGAAATCCGCTTTTTGGCATTTTCTCAGCGAGAAACAGTCATTTTGTACCTGAAACACTGTAAGCGGTTTGGAGAGTCCAATAATGAAATGAGTCTCTCAAATAGACTACATAGACACCTTTCTCCAATTTTCTGACGTTTTCAATAGCTTGCCTTAAAAATTCAGAAGGTAAAACAATGTTATTACAGAAATCCGCTTTTTGGCAGTTTCTCAGCGAGAAACAGTCATTTTGTACCTGAAACACTGTAAGTGGTTTGGTGAGTCCAATAATGAAATGAGTCTCTCAAATCAACTACATAGACACCTTTCTCCAATTTTCTAACGTTTTCAATACCTTGCCTTAAAAAATAAGAAGGTAAATCAATGTTATGACACAAATCCGCTTTTTGGTATTTTCTCAGCGAGAAACAGTCATTTTGTACCTGAAACACTGTAAGTGGTTTGGTGAGTCCAATAATGAAATGAGTCTCTCAAATCAACTACATAGACTCCTTTCTCCAATTTTCCGACATTTTCAATAGCTTGCCTTGAAAAATCAGAAGGTAAATCAATGTTATGACAGAAATCCGCTTTTTGGCATTTTCTCAGCGAGAAACAGTCATTTTGTACCTGAAACACTGTAAGTGGTTTGGTGAGTTCAATAATGAAATGAGTCTCTCAAATCAACTACATAGACTCCTTTCTCCAATTTTCTAACGTTTTCAATAGCTTGCCTTAAAAAATCAGAAGGTAAATCAATGTTATGACAGAAATCCGCTTTTTGGCATTTTCTCAGCGAGAAACAGTCATTTTGTACCTGAAACACTGTAAGTGGTTTGGTGAGTCCAATAATGAAATGAGTCTCTCAAATCAACTACATAGACTCCTTTCTCCAATTTTATGACGTTTTCAATAGCTTGCCTTGAAAAATCAGAAGGTAAATCAATGTTATGACAGAAATCCGCTTTTTGGCATTTTCTCAGCGAGAAACAGTCATTTTGTACCTGAAACACTGTAAGTGGTTTGGTGAGTCCAATAATGAAATGAGTCTCTCAAATCAACTACATAGACACCTTTCTCCAATTTTCTAACGTTTTCAATAGCTTGCCTTAAAAAATAAGAAGGTAAATCAATGTTATGACAGAAATCCGCTTTTTGGCATTTTCTCAGCGAGAAACAGTCATTTTGTACCTGAAACACTGTAAGTGGTTTGGTGAGTCCAATAATGAAATGAGTCTCTCAAATCAACTACATAGACTCCTTTCTCCAATTTTCCGACATTTTCAATAGCTTGCCTTGAAAAATCAGAAGGTAAATCAATGTTATGACAGAAATCCGCTTTTTGGCATTTTCTCAGAGAAACAGTCATTTTGTACCTGAAACACTGTAAGTGGTTTGGTGAGTCCAATAATGAAATGAGTCCCTCAAATCAACTACATAGACACCTTTCTCCAATTTTCCAACGTTTTCAATAGCTTGCCTTAAAAAATCAGAAGGTAAATCAATGTTATGACAGAAATCCGCTTTTTGGCATTTTCTCAGCGAGAAACAGTCATTTTGTACCTGAAACACTGTAAGTGGTTTGGTGAGTCCAATAATGAAATGAGTCTCTCAAATCAACTACATAGACTCCTTTCTCCAATTTTCTGACGTTTTCAATAGCTTGCCTTAAAAAATCAGAAGGTAGGATTCTTAATAGGACTAGCTGTTAATATCCCTAAAATATATCAGCACGATAACTCCTATCGGACATGACTGTGGGGTGGAGTTTGGACAGGATCGCGGGGCACCACCAAATCTACACGTCATCAGTTGTGTGCCTTGTCTTCATCAGGTGTTTCGGCCTCTTAACACAATACACCCTCTTCCAAGGTTGGCCTGCCACAGGCTGATCAGACCTGGGTGTGTGTCATATGGTGGCACCCCGTGGTCATCAAACAGCCCATGTTGCATCCCTCCGTTTCAGCCACAGCCAGTGACTGCTCCGTTCGGCTGCTTTGGCAAGTTCTTTTATTGCCTTCCGCTGGGCCTGTCCTCTGATCCCAACTTCCTTCAGGAGCCGTGTGGTGGACCTGGCTACAAAGCCTCGGCAGCCAACCTCCACTGGCCACACCTTTACGTTCCATCCCCGCGCCTCAGCATCAGCTGCTAGGTTAGCATAACGCAGCCTTTTTCTTTCGAATGCTTCGTCGATGTTATCCTCCCACGGGACAGTCAGCTCCACAATGAAGACACGCCGGCAGGACTTGGACCAGAGGACCAAATCTGGGCGCAGGTTGGTTGCTGCGATTTCTGGCGGGAAAGTGAGCCTCTGGCTGAGGTCTACCCGCATTTCCCAATCCCGGGCTGTGTCCAGTGGGCCTGAGTTTGGAGGTGATGGCTTGGTTCTCCGTTTCTCCCCTTGTCGGACGAATGTTGTCTTCCGTGGGAGGGTGGTCTGGGTTTTGAAAGGCATGGCGTTGATGGTGACCCTCTTGTCCTCAAGTTCGGCAGCCAAGCCCTTCAACCCTTGGTTATGGCGCCAGGTGTATCTTCCTTGAGTCAGGCTGGTCTTGCAACCCACCAGGATGTGTTTGAGGGTTGCTGGGGCTGCACACTGCAGGCAGGCTGGGTCCTCTCCATACCAGAGATGTAGGTTGGTTGGAGAGGGCAGGACATCATAAGTGGCTCTGATGATGAAGCTGAGCCTATTAGCCTCCATGCTCCACATCTCATTCCACGTGATTTTCCTCCTCTCCACACCCTCCCACCTCATCCAGCGTCCTTGCTGGGCTTGGGAGACTGCCTTGGCACACCTGGCTGCCTCCCCCTGGTTGCGCACCTCCTCAACCACCATGTGTCGCCGTTCAGACGGAGTAGCCTTTTGCCAACCGGGTGTTGTTGCTTCCAGGCCAAGACCCCCTCTGCCATGTTGGACTCGTCCCACTATATCCCGGTGTCTGAGGGTGGTCTTTGCCACTGCTACTGCTGCAGATGGTTTCCATTTCCTCCCTGTTGCCAGGTTTGGAGCCGCATCTCTGACGCATGGGTCCCGGGATTCTGTAAGAGTCATTTCCACCCTTGTTTTGGCACATTTGTACTCCTCCACCAGGCTTGAGATTGGAAGGGAGAGCGCTCCATTGCCATACAGGCCTATGCTGGAAAGACATCTCGGCAGTCCAAGCCACTTCCTCACTTGGGCATTCACCAGTCTCTCAAGCCGATTGACATGAGATAAGGTGACCTCATAGATGGAAATTGGCCACATGAGGCGAGGTAGCAGCCCAAACTGAAAGCACCATAGCTTCAATTTTCCAGGGAGAGCAGTGTTGTTCATCTGCTTGAGGCCGCTGATTGTATCCTGCCTGAGTTGTTCCACCTGCTCAGAGTCTTTAAGTTCTGCGCTATACCATCGGCCAAGGCTTTTGATAGGCTTCTCCAGAACTGTTGGGATTGGCTGGTCGTCCACATAGAACCTTGCATTGGTGAGCTTACCTTTGACAATGGAGATGCTACGGGATTTGCTGGGTTTAATCTCCATTCATGCCCATTTGATGTTTCCCCGGAGTTTCTCCAGCAGACGTTTGGTACATGCGACCGTTGTTGTTATTGTCATCATGTCGTCCATGTACGCCCTGATTGGGGGAAGACGGAGCCGGCTCTTCAATCGTTCTCCTCCAACCACCCATCGTGATGCACGAATAAGTAGCTCCATTGCCATTGTAAACACCAGTGGCGAGATGGTGCAGCCCGCCATAATGCCTATCTCAAGGTGCTGCCAGGCAGTTGTACTATCCTGTGCTGTAACACAGAATTGGAGATCCTGGTAGTAGGCTTTGACTAGACTTGCGATTCCCTCTGGCACTTGAAAGAAGTTGAACGCTGTCCACAAGATCTCATGAGGCACTGACCCGAAGGCATTGGCAAGATCTAAAAACACCACATGCAGGTCTTTCTTCTCCTTCTTGGCCGTCTGTACTTGGTGCCAGATGACATTTGTGTGTTCCAAGCAACCTGAGAACCCACTTATCCCTGCCTTTTGCACTGAGGTGTCAACAAAGTTGTTCGCCAGCAGGAATGCTGAGAGCCTACGGGCCACGACACTGAAGAAAATCTTTCCTTCCACATTGAGAAGGCTGATCTGGCGAAACTGCTCGATGGTTGAGGAATTCTTCTCTTTGGGAATCAGGATCCCTCCTGCCCGTCGCCATGCCTTTGGTATCATTCCTTTTTCCCATGCCACTTTCATAAGCTTCCAGAGGTATTTCAAGACGCCTGGCGTGTTCTTATACACCCTGTATGGAATGCCGTTGGGCCCCGGGGCTGAAGCTGTTCTTGCCCGTTTTACTGTGCTCTCAACTTCGCTCCATGTGGGGGGCCTTGTTTCCATCTGGTGCTCAGGTGGTTGGATGGGTGGCATATCCTCCGGAATGCTGGTTGGCACATGCCTCTGTTTGTCGGAGTAGGTCTTCCGAAGATGTTCTTCCAGTTCTCTTATGGGTACTTTGAGGGTCCCAGATTTCTCCCTGACCAAGAGGTCCTTAACAAATTTATAGGGATCTCTGTAGAAGGCAGTCCTCGTTCGCTCTCTCTTCTTATGTTGCCTTCTCAGGCATTCTGCTCTTCGCAGTGCTGCCAGACGCTGCTTGATGTCGCCCTGTAGTGCCCCAAGGCCTTTCCTTTCCACTTCCGTGGCCTTCTTCCATTGTTTCCTCAGGCACCTCCTTTCTTTCACGAGTCTCTGAATCTCTTGTTGTCTCCTGGAATTGAGATGAGCAGATGGTTCCTTCTGGGTCTGCAAGTTCTCACGTTTCACACCAAATCTCTCTGCTCCATAGCTATAAATGGTCTCTCCGATCTTGTCCAGTTTTTTCTCCACACCCCCTTTCAGACCTTCTAAAAGGTGGACGAGGTCTGTGTCTGTGGTTTCCCACTCCTTTTTCTGACAGGATTTAGGCCACAAGATTTGAGGTTTTCGTCCAGTCAGCCTCCGCTCTACTGCTGTCTGTGGCTGGATGGGCTCTGGGCTGATGTTCATAAATGGATCTGTGCTTGATTGAGCTTCGTCTGGGGTTCTGATACCCTGTGGACTGTGGTGAATATCCTGCCACTGGGCTTCACTCGACTGATTTGCCCTACCTCTAAGGAAGTAATGGTCAATGCGAGGCCCCTTGCTAAGCTCTCTCAGACACTTGAAACAATGTTATTACAGAAATCCGCTTTTTGGCAGTTTCTCAGCGAGAAACAGTCATTTTGAACCTGAAACACTGTAAGTGGTTTGGTGAGTCCAATAATGAAATGAGTCTCTCAAATCAACTACATAGACTCCTTTCTCCAATTTTCTAACGTTTTCAATAGCTTGCCTTAAAAAATCAGAAGGTAAAACAATGTTATGACAGAAATCCGCTTTTTGGCATTTTCTCAGCGAGAAACAGTCATTTTGTACCTGAAACACTGTAAGTGGTTTGGTGAGTCCAATAATGAAATGAGTCTCTCAAATCAACTACATAGACACCTTTCTCCAATTTTCTTACGTTTTCAATAGCTTGCCTTAAAAAATCAGAAGGTAAAACAATGTTATTACAGAAATCCGCTTTTTGGCATTTTCTCAGCGAGAAACAGTCATTTTGTACCTGAAACACTTTAAGTTGTTTGGTGAGTCCAATAATGAAATGAGTCTCTCAAATCAACTACATAGACACCTTTCTCCAATTTTCTAACGTTTTCAATAGCTTGCCTTAAAAAATCAGAAGGTAAATCAATGTTATGACAGAAATCCGCTTTTTGGCATTTTCTCAGCGAGAAACAGTCATTTTGTACCTGAAACACTGTAAGTGGTTTGGTGAGTCCACTAATGAAATGAGTCTCTCAAATCAACTACATAGACTCCTTTCTCCAATTTTCTGACGTTTTCAATAGCTTGCCTTAAAAATTCAGAAGGTAAAACAATGTTATTACAGAAATCCGCTTTTTGGCATTTTCTCAGCAAGAAACAGTCATTTTGTACCTGAAACACTGTAAGTGGTTTGGTGAGTCCAATAATGAAATGAGTCCCTCAAATCAACTACATAGACTCCTTTCTCCAATTTTCTGACGTTTTCAATAGCTTGCCTTAAAAAATCAGAAGGTAAAACAATGTTATTACAGAAATCCGCTTTTTGGCATTTTCTCAGCGAGAAACGGTCATTTTGTACCTGAAACACTGTAAGTGGTTTGGTGAGTCCAATAATGAAATGAGTCTCTCAAATCAACTACATAGACTCCTTTCTCCAATTTTGTGACGTTTTCAATAGCTTGCTTTAAAAAATCAGAAGGTAAAACAATGTTATTACAGAAATCCGCTTTTTGGCATTTTCTCAGCGAGAAACGGTCATTTTGTACCTGAAACACTGTAAGTGGTTTGGTGAGTCCAATAATGAAATGAGTCTCTCAAATCAACTACATAGACTCCTTTCTCCAATTTTCCAACGTTTTCAATAGCTTGCCTTAAAAAATCAGAAGGTAAAACAATGTTATTACAGAAATCCGCTTTTTGGCATTTTCTCAGCGAGAAACGGTCATTTTGTACCTGAAACACTGTAAGTGGTTTGGTGAGTCCAATAATGAAATGAGTCTCTCAAATCAACTACATACACTCCTTTCTCCAATTTTCTGACGTTTTCAATAGCTTGCCTTAAAAAAATCAGAAGGTAAATCAATGTTATGACAGAAATCCGCTTTTTGGCATTTTCTCAGCGAGAAACAGTCATTTTGAACCCGAAACACTGTAAGTGGTTTGGTGAGTCCAATAATGAAATGAGTCTCTCAAATCAAACTACATAGACTCTTTTCTCCAATTTTCTGACGTTTTCAATAGCTTGCCTTAAAAAATCAGAAGGTAAATCAATGTTATGACAGAAATCCGCTTTTTGGCATTTTCTCAGCGAGAAACAGTCATTTTGTACCTGAAGTGGTTTGGTGAGTCTAATAATGAAATGAGTCTCTCAAATCAACTACATAGACTCCTTTCTCCAATTTTCTAACGTTTTCAATAGCTTGCCTTAAAAAATCAGAAGGTAAATCAATGTTATGACAGAAATCCGCTTTTTGCCATTTTCTCAGCGAGAAACAGTCATTTTGTACCTGAAACACTGTAAGTGGTTTGGTGAGTCCAATAATGAAATGAGTCTCTCAAATCAACTACATAGACTCCTTTCTCCAATTTTCTGACGTTTTCCATAGCTTGCCTTAAAAAATCAGAAGGTAAATCAATGTTATGACAGAAATCCGCTTTTTGGCAGTTTCTCAGCGAGAAACAGTCATTTTGTACCTGAAACACTGTAAGTGGTTTGGTGAGTCCAATAATGAAATGAGTCGCTCAAATCAACTACATAGACTCCTTTCTCCAATTTTCTGACGTTTTCAGTAGCTTGCCTTAAAAAATCAGAAGGTAGGATTCTTAATAGGACTAGCTGTTAATATCCCTAAAATATATCAGCACGATAACTCCTATCGGACATGACTGTGGGGTGGAGTTTGGACAAGATCGCGGGGCACCACCAAATCTACACGTCATCAGTTGTGTGCCTTGTCTTCATCAGGTGTTTCGGCCTCTTAACACAATACACCCTCTTCCAAGGTTGGCCTGCCACAGGCTGATCAGACCTGGGTGTGTGTCATATGGTGGCACCCCATGGTCATCAAACAGCCCATGTTGCATCCCTCCGTTTCAGCCACAGCCAGTGACTGCTCCGTTCGGCTGCTTTGGCAAGTTATTTTATTGCCTTCCGCTGGGCCTGTCCTCTGATCCCAACTTCCTTCAGGAGCCGTGTGGTGGACCTGGATACAAAGCCTCGGCAGCCAACCTCCACTGGCCACACCTTTACGTTCCATCCCCGCGCCTCAGCATCAGCTGCTAGGTTAGCATAACGCAGCCTTTTTCTTTCGAATGCTTCGTCGATGTTATCCTCCCACGGGACAGTCAGCTCCACAATGAAGACACGCCGGCAGGACTTGGAACAGAGGACCAAATCTGGGCGCAGGTTGGTTGCTGCGATTTCTGGCGGGAAAGTGAGCCTCTGGCTGAGGTCTACCCGCATTTCCCAATCCCGGGCTGTGTCCAGTGGGCCTGAGTTTGGAGGTGATGGCTTGGTTCTCCGTTTCTCCCCTTGTCGGACGAATGTTGTCTTCCGTGGGAGGGTGGTCTGGGTTTTGAAAGGCATGGCGTTGATGGTGACCCTCTTGTCCTCAAGTTCGGCAGCCAAGCCCTTCAACACTTGGTTATGGCGCCAGGTGTATCTTCCTTGAGTCAGGCTGGTCTTGCAACCCACCAGGATGTGTTTGAGGGTTGCTTGGGCTGCACACTGCAGGCAGGCTGGGTCCTCTCCATACCAGAGATGTAGGTTGGTTGGAGAGGGCAGGACATCATAAGTGGCTCTGATGATGAAGCTGAGCCTATTAGCCTCCATGCTCCACATCTCATTCCACGTGATTTTCCTCCTCTCCACACCCTCCCACCTCATCCAGCGTCCTTGCTGGGCTTGGGAGACTGCCTTGGCACACCTGGCTGCCTCCTCCTGGTTGCGCACCTCCTCAACCACCATGTGTCGCCGTTCAGACGGAGTAGCCTTTTGCCTAGCGGGTGTTGTTGCTTCCAGGCCAAGACCGCTCTGCCATGTTGGACTCGTCCCACTATATCCCGGTGTCTGAGGGTGGTCTTTGCCACTGCTACTGCTGCAGATGGTTTCCATTTCCTCCCTGTTGCCAGGTTTGGAGCCGCATCTCTGACGCATGGGTCCCGGGATTCTGTAAGAGTCATTTCCACCCTTGTTTTGGCACATTTGTACTCCTCCACCAGGCTTGAGATTGGAAGGGAGAGCGCTCCATTGCCATACAGGCCTATGCTGGAAAGGCATCTCGGCAGTCCAAGCCACTTCCTCACTTGGGCATTCACCAGTCTCTCAAGCCGATTGACATGAGATAAGGTGACCTCATAGATGGAAATTGGCCACATGAGGCGAGGTAGCAGCCCAAACTGAAAGCACCATAGCTTCAATTTTCCAGGGAGAGCAGTGTTGTTAATCTGCTTGAGCCCGCTGATTGTATCCTGCCTGAGTTGTTCCACCTGCTCAGAGTCTTTAAGTTCTGCGCTATACCATCGGCCAAGGCTTTTGATAGGCTTCTCCAGAACTGTTGGGATTGGCTGGTCGTCCACATAGAACGTTGCATTGGTGAGCTTACCTTTGACAATGGAGATGCTACGGGATTTGCTGGGTTTAATCTCCATTCGTGCCCATTTGATGTTTCCCCGGAGTTTCTCCAGCAGACGTTTGGTACATGCGACCGTTGTTGTTATTGTCGTCATGTCGTCCATGTACGCCCTGATTGGGGGAAGACGGAGCCCGCTCTTCAATCGTTCTCCTCCAACCACCCATCGTGATGCACGAATAAGTAGCTCCATTGCCATTGTAAACACCAGTGGCGAGATGGTGCAGCCCGCCATAATGCCTATCTCAAGGTGCTGCCAGGCAGTTGTACTATCCTGTGCTGTAACACAGAATTGGAGATCCTGGAAGTAGGCTTTGACTAGACTTGTGATGCCCTCTGGCAATTGAAAGAAGTTGAACGCTGTCCACAAGATCTCATGAGGCACTGACCCGAAGGCATTGGCAAGATCTAAAAACACCACATGCAGGTCTTTCTTCTCCTTCTTGGCCGTCTGTACTTGGTGCCAGATGACATTTGTGTGTTCCAAGCAACCTGAGAACCCACTTATCCCTGCCTTTTGCACTGAGGTGTCAACAAAGTTGTTCGCCAGCAGGAATGCTGAGAGCCTACGGGCCACGACACTGAAGAAAATCTTTCCTTCCACATTGAGAAGGCTGATCTGGCGAAACTGCTCGATGGTTGAGGAATTCTTCTCTTTGGGAATCAGGATCCCTCCTGCCCGTCGCCATGCCTTTGGTATCATTCCTTTTTCCCATGCCACTTTCATAAGCTTCCAGAGGTATTTCAAGACGCCTGGCGTGTTCTTATACACCCTGTATGGAATGCCGTTGGGCCCCGGGGCTGAAGCTGTTCTTGCCCGTTTTACTGTGCTCTCAACTTCGCTCCATGTGGGGGGCCTTGTTTCCATCTGGTGCTCAGGTGGTTGGATGGGTGGCATATCCTCCGGAATGCTGGCTGGCACATGCCTCTGTTTGTCGGAGTAGGTCTTCCGAAGATGTTCTTCCAGTTATCTTATGGGTACTTTGAGGGTCCCAGATTTCTCCCTGACAAAGAGGTCCTTAACAAATTTATAGGGATCTCTGTAGAAGGCAGTCCTCGTTCGCTCTCTCTTCTTATGTTGCCTTCTCAGGCATTCTGCTCTTCGCAGTGCTGCCAGACGCTGCTTGATGTCGCCCTGTAGTGCCCCAAGGCCTTTCCTTTCCACTTCCGTGGCCTTCTTCCATTGTTTCCTCAGGCACCTCCTTTCTTTCACGAGTCTCTGAATCTCTTGTTGTCTCCTGGACTTGAGATGAGCAGATGGTTCCTTCTGTGTCTGCAAGTTCTCACGTTTCACACCAAATCTCTCTGCTCCATAGCTATAAATGGTCTCTCCGATCTTGTCCAGTTTTTTCTCCACACCCCCTTTCAGACCTTCTAAAAGGTGGACGAGGTCTGTGTCTGTGGTTTCCCACTCCTTTTTCTGACAGGATTTAGGCCACAAGATTTGAGGTTTTCGTCCAGCTCTACTGCTGTCTGTGGCTGGATGGGCTCTGGGCTGATGTTCATAAATGGATCTGTGCTTGATTGAGCTTCGTCTGGGGTTCTGATACCCTGTGGTGAATATCCTGCCATTGGGCTTCACTCGACTGATTTGCCCTACCTCTAAGGAAGTAATGGTCAATGCGAGGCCCCTTGCTAAGCTCTCTCAGACACTTGAAACAATGTTATTACAGAAATCCGCTTTTTGGCAGTTTCTCAGCGAGAAACAGTCATTTTGAACCTGAAACACTGTAAGTGGTTTGGTGAGTCCAATAATGAAATGAGTCTCTCAAATCAACTACATAGACTCCTTTCTCCAATTTTCTAACGTTTTCAATAGCTTGCCTTAAAAAATCAGAAGGTAAATCAATGTTATGACAGAAATCCGCTTTTTGGCATTTTCTCAGCGAGAAACAGTCATTTTGTACCTGAAACACTGTAAGTGGTTTGGTGAGTCCAATAATGAAATGAGTCTCTCAAATCAACTACATAGACTCCTTTCTCCAATTTTCCGACATTTTCAATAGCTTGCCTTGAAAAATCAGAAGGTAAATCAATGTTATGACAGAAATCCGCTTTTTGGCATTTTCTCAGCGAGAAACAGTCATTTTGTACCTGAAACACTGTAAGTGGTTTGGTGAGTCCAATAATGAAATGAGTCCCTCAAATCAACTACTTAGACTCCTTTCTCCAATTTTATGACGTTTTCAATAGCTTGCCTTGAAAAATCAGAAGGTAAATCAATGTTATGACAGAAATCCGCTTTTTGGCATTTTCTCAGCGAGAAACAGTCATTTTGTACCTGAAACACTGTAAGTGGTTTGGTGAGTCCAATAATGAAATGAGTCTCTCAAATCAACTACATAGACACCTTTCTCCAATTTTCTAACGTTTTCAATAGCTTGCCTTAAAAAATAAGAAGGTAAATCAATGTTATGACAGAAATCCGCTTTTTGGCATTTTCTCAGCGAGAAACAGTCATTTTGTACCTGAAACACTGTAAGCGGTTTGGAGAGTCCAATAATGAAATGAGTCTCTCAAATCAACTACATAGACACCTTTCTCCAATTTTCTAACGTTTTCAATAGCTTGCCTTAAAAAATCAGAAGGTAAATCAATGTTATGACAGAAATCCGCTTTTTGGCATTTTCTCAGCGAGAAACAGTCATTTTGTACCTGAAACACTGTAAGTGGTTTGGTGAGTCCAATAATGAAATGAGTCTCTCAAATCAACTACATAGACTCCTTTCTCCAATGTTCCGACATTTTCAATAGCTTGCCTTAAAAAATCAGAAGGTAAATCAATGTTATGACAGAAATCCGCTTTTTGGCATTTTCTCAGCGAGAAACAGTCATTTTGTACCTGAAACACTGTAAGTGGTTTGGTGAGTCCAATAATGAAATGAGTCTCTCAAATCAACTACATAGACTCCTTTCTCCAATTTTCCGACATTTTCAATAGCTTGCCTTGAAAAATCAGAAGGTAAATCAATGTTATGACAGAAATCCGCTTTTTGGCATTTTCTCAGCGAGAAACAGTCATTTTGTACCTGAAACACTGTAAGTGGTTTGGTGAGTCCAATAATGAAATGAGTCGCTCAAATCAACTACATAGACACCTTTCTCCAATTTTCTAACGTTTTCAATAGCTTGCCTTAAAAAATCAGAAGGTAAATCAATGTTATGACAGAAATCCGCTTTTTGGCATTTTCTCAGCGAGAAACAGTCATTTTGTACCTGAAACACTGTAAGTGGTTTGGTGAGTCCAATAATGAAATGAGTCCCTCAAATCAACTACATAGACACCTTTCTCCAATTTTCCAACGTTTTCAATAGCTTGCCTTAAAAAATCAGAAGGTAAATCAATGTTATGACAGAAATCCGCTTTTTGGCATTTTCTCAGCGAGAAACAGTCATTTTGTACCTGAAACACTGTAAGTGGTTTGGTGAGTCCAATAATGAAATGAGTCTCTCAAATCAACTACATAGACTCCTTTCTCCAATTTTATGACGTTTTCAATAGCTTGCCTTGAAAAATCAGAAGGTAAATCAATGTTATGACAGAAATCCGCTTTTTGGCATTTTCTCAGCGAGAAACAGTCATTTTGTACCTGAAACACTGTAAGTGGTTTGGTGAGTCCAATAATGAAATGAGTCTCTCAAATCAACTACATAGACACCTTTCTCCAATTTTCTAACGTTTTCAATAGCTTGCCTTAAAAAATAAGAAGGTAAATCAATGTTATGACAGAAATCCGCTTTTTGGCATTTTCTCAGCGAGAAACAGTCATTTTGTACCTGAAACACTGTAAGCGGTTTGGAGAGTCCAATAATGAAATGAGTCTCTCAAATCAACTACATAGACACCTTTCTCCAATTTTATAACGTTTTCAATAGCTTGCCTTAAAAAATCAGAAGGTAAATCAATGTTATGACAGATATCCGCTTTTTGGCATTTTCTCAGCGAGAAACAGTCATTTTGTACCTGAAACACTGTAAGTGGTTTGGTGAGTCCAATAATGAAATGAGTCTCTCAAATCAACTACATAGACTCCTTTCTCCAATTTTCCGACATTTTCAATAGCTTGCCTTGAAAAATCAGAAGGTAAATCAATGTTATGACAGAAATCCGCTTTTTGGCATTTTCTCAGCGAGAAACAGTCATTTTGTACCTGAAACACTGTAAGTGGTTTGGTGAGTCCAATAATGAAATGAGTCGCTCAAATCAACTACATAGACACCTTTCTCCAATTTTCTAACGTTTTCAATAGCTTGCCTTAAAAAATCAGAAGGTAAATCAATGTTATGACAGAAATCCGCTTTTTGGCCTTTTCTCAGCGAGAAACAGTCATTTTGTACCTGAAACACTGTAAGTGGTTTGGTGAGTCCAATAATGAAATGAGTCTCTCAAATCAACTACATAGACTCCTTTCTCCAATTTTCCGACATTTTCAATAGCTTGCCTTGAAAAATCAGAAGGTAAATCAATGTTATGACAGAAATCCGCTTTTTGGCATTTTCTCAGCGAGAAACAGTCATTTTGTACCTGAAACACTGTAAGCGGTTTGGAGAGTCCAATAATGAAATGAGTCTCTCAAATCAACTACATAGACACCTTTCTCCAATTTTATAACGTTTTCAATAGCTTGCCTTAAAAAATCAGAAGGTAAATCAATGTTATGACAGATATCCGCTTTTTGGCATTTTCTCAGCGAGAAACAGTCATTTTGTACCTGAAACACTGTAAGCGGTTTGGAGAGTCCAATAATGAAATGAGTCTCTCAAATCAACTACATAGACACCTTTCTCCAATTTTCTAACGTTTTCAATAGCTTGCCTTAAAAAATCAGAAGGTAAATCAATGTTATGACAGAAATCCGCTTTTTGGCATTTTCTCAGCGAGAAACAGTCATTTTGTACCTGAAACACTGTAAGTGGTTTGGTGAGTCCAATAATGAAATGAGTCTCTCAAATCAACTACATAGACTCCTTTCTCCAATTTTATGACATTTTCAATAGCTTGCCTTGAAAAATCAGAAGGTAAATCAATGTTATGACAGAAATCCGCTTTTTGGCATTTTCTCAGCGAGAAACAGTCATTTTGTACCTGAAACACTGTAAGTGGTTTGGTGAGTCCAATAATGAAATGAGTCTCTCAAATCAACTACATAGACACCTTTCTCCAATTTTCTAACGTTTTCAATAGCTTGCCTTAAAAAATCAGAAGGTAAATCAATGTTATGACAGAAATCCGCTTTTTGGCATTTTCTCAGCAAGAAACAGTCATTTTGTACCTGAAACACTGTAAGTGGTTTGGTGAGTCCAATAATGAAATGAGTCGCTCAAATCAACTACATAGACTCCTTTCTCCAATTTTATGACGTTTTCAATAGCTTGCCTTGAAAAATCAGAAGGTAAATCAATGTTATGACAGAAATCCGCTTTTTGGCATTTTCTCAGCGAGAAACAGTCATTTTGTACCTGAAACACTGTAAGTGGTTTGGTGAGTCCAATAATGAAATGAGTCTCTCAAATCAACTACATAGACTCCTTTCTCCAATTTTATGACGTTTTCAATAGCTTGCCTTGAAAAATCAGAAGGCAAATCAATGTTCTGACAGAAATCCGTTTTTTGGCATTTTCTCAGCGAGAAACAGTCATTTTGTACCTGAAACACTGTAAGTGGTTTGGTGAGTCCAATAATGAAATGAGTCTCTCAAATCAACTACATAGACTCATTTCTCCAATTTTCCGACAGTTTCAATAGCTTGCCTTGAAAAATCAGAAGGTAAATCAATGTTATGACAGAAATCCGCTTTTTGGCATTTTCTCAGCGAGAAACAGTCATTTTGTACCTGAAACACTGTAAGTGGTTTGGTGAGTCCAATAATGAAATGAGTCTCTCAAATCAACTACATAGACTCCTTTCTCCAATTTTCTAACGTTTTCAATAGCTTGCCTTAAAAAATCAGAAGGTAAATCAATGTTATGACAGAAATCCGCTTTTTGTCATTTTCTCAGCGAGAAACAGTCATTTTGTACCTGAAACACTGTAAGTGGTTTGGTGAGTCCAATAATGAAATGAGTCTCTCAAATCAACTACATAGACTCATTTCTCCAATTTTCCGACAGTTTCAATAGCTTGCCTTGAAAAATCAGAAGGTAAATCAATGTTATGACAGAAATCCGCTTTTTGGCATTTTCTCAGCGAGAAACAGTCATTTTGTACCTGAAACACTGTAAGTGGTTTGGTGAGTCCAATAATGAAATGAGTCTCTCAAATCAACTACATAGACTCCTTTCTCCAATTTTCTAACGTTTTCAATAGCTTGCCTTAAAAAATCAGAAGGTAAATCAATGTTATGACAGAAATCCGCTTTTTGTCATTTTCTCAGCGAGAAACAGTCATTTTGTACCTGAAACACTGTAAGTGGTTTGGTGAGTCCAATAATGAAATGAGTCTCTCAAATCAACTTCATAGACTCCTTTCTCCAATTTTCCGACATTTTCAATAGCTAGCCTTGAAAAATCAGAAGGTAAATCAATGTTATGACAGAAATCCGCTTTTTGGCATTTTCTCAGCGAGAAACAGTCATTTTGTACCTGAAACACTGTAAGTGGTTTGGTGAGTCCAATAATGAAATGAGTCCCTCAAATCAACTACATAGACACCTTTCTCCAATTGTCCAACGTTTTCAATAGCTTGCCTTAAAAAATCAGAAGGTAAATCAATGTTATGACAGAAATCCGCTTTTTGGCATTTTCTCAGCGAGAAACAGTCATTTTGTACCTGAAACACTGTAAGTGGTTTGGTGAGTCCAATAATGAAATGAGTCGCTCAAATCAACTACATAGACACCTTTCTCCAATTTTCTAACGTTTTCAATAGCTTGCCTTAAAAAATCAGAAGGTAAATCAATGTTATGACAGAAATCCGCTTTTTGGCATTTTCTCAGCGAGAAACAGTCATTTTGTACCTGAAACACTGTAAGTGGTTTGGTGAGTCCAATAATGAAATGAGTCTCTCAAATCAACTACATAGACTCCTTTCTCCAATTTTCTGACGTTTTCAATAGCTTGCCTTAAAAAATCAGAAGGTAGGATTCTTAATAGGACTAGCTGTTAATATCCCTAAAATACGATAACTCCTATCGGACATGACTGTGGGGTGGAGTTTGGACAGGATCGCGGGGCACCACCAAATCTACACGTCATCAGTTGTGTGCCTTGTCTTCATCAGGTGTTTCGGCCTCTTAACACAATACACCCTCTTCCAAGGTTGGCCTGCCACAGGCTGATCAGACCTGGGTGTGTGTCATATGGTGGCACCCCGTGGTCATCAAACAGCCCATGTTGCATCCCTCCGTTTCAGCCACAGCCAGTGACTGCTCCGTTCGGCTGCTTTGGCAAGTTCTTTTATTGCCTTCCGCTGGGCCTGTCCTCTGATCCCAACTTCCTTCAGGAGCCGTGTGGTGGACCTGGCTACAAAGCCTCGGCAGCCAACCTCCACTGGCCACACCTTTACGTTCCATCCCCGCGCCTCAGCATCAGCTGCTGGGTTAGCATAACGCAGCATTTTTCTTTCGAATGCTTCGTCGATGTTATCCTCCCACGGGACAGTCAGCTCCACAATGAAGACACGCCGGCAGGACTTGGACCAGAGGACCAAATCTGGGCGCAGGTTGGTTGCTGCGATTTCTGGCGGGAAAGTGAGCCTCTGGCTGAGGTCTACCCGCATTTCCCAATCCCGGGCTGTGTCCAGTGGGCCTGAGTTTGGAGGTGATGGCTTGGTTCTCCGTTTCTCCCCTTGTCGGACGAATGTTGTCTTCCGTGGGAGGGTGGTCTGGGTTTTGAAAGGCATGGCGTTGATGGTGACCCTCTTGTCCTCAAGTTCGGCAGCCAAGCCCTTCAACCCTTGGTTATGGCGCCAGGTGTATCTTCCTTGAGTCAGGCTGGTCTTGCAACCCACCAGGATGTGTTTGAGGGTTGCTGGGGCTGCACACTGCAGGCAGGCTGGGTCCTCTCCATACCAGAGATGTAGGTTGGTTGGAGAGGGCAGGACATCATAAGTGGCTCTGATGATGAAGCTGAGCCTATTAGCCTCCATGCTCCACATCTCATTCCACGTGATTTTCCTCCTCTCCACACCCTCCCACCTCATCCAGCGTCCTTGCTGGGCTTGGGAGACTGCCTTGGCACACCTGGCTGCCTCCCCCTGGTTGCGCACCTCCTCAACCACCATGTGTCGCCGTTCAGACGGAGTAGCCTTTTGCCAAGCGGGTGTTGTTGCTTCCAGGCCAAGACCCCCTCTGCCATGTTGGACTCGTCCCACTATATCCCGGTGTCTGAGGGTGGTCTTTGCCACTGCTACTGCTGCAGATGGTTTCCATTTCCTCCCTGTTGCCAGGTTTGGAGCCGCATCTCTGACGCATGGGTCCCGGGATTCTGTAAGAGTCATTTCCACCCTTGTTTTGGCACATTTGTACTCCTCCACCAGGCTTGAGATTGGAAGGGAGAGCGCTCCATTGCCATACAGGCCTATGCTGGAAAGGCATCTCGGCAGTCCAAGCCACTTCCTCACTTGGGCATTCACCAGTCTCTCAAGCCGATTGACATAAGATAAGGTGACCTCATAGATGGAAATTGGCCACATGAGGCGAGGTAGCAGCCCAAACTTAAAGCACCATAGCTTCAATTTTCCAGGGAGAGCAGTGTTGTTAATCTGCTTGAGGCCGCTGATTGTATCCTGCCTGAGTTGTTCCACCTGCTCAGAGTCTTTAAGTTCTGCGCTATACCATCGGCCAAGGCTTTTGATAGGCTTCTCCAGAACTGTTGGGATTGGCTGGTCGTCCACATAGAACCTTGCATTGGTGAGCTTACCTTTGACAATGGAGATGCTACGGGATTTGCTGGGTTTAATCTCCATTCGTGCCCATTTGATGTTTCCCCGGAGTTTCTCCAGCAAACGTTTGGTACATGCGACCGTTGTTGTTATTGTCGTCATGTCGTCCATGTACGCCCTGATTGGGGGAAGACGGAGCCCGCTCTTCAATCGTTCTCCTCCAACCACCCATCGTGATGCACGAATAAGTAGCTCCATTGCCATTGTAAACACCAGTGGCGAGATGGTGCAGCCCGCCATAATGCCTATCTCAAGGTGCTGCCAGGCAGTTGTACTATCCTGTGCTGTAACACAGAATTGGAGATCCTGGAAGTAGGCTTTGACTAGACTTGTGATGCCCTCTGGCACTTGAAAGAAGTTGAACGCTGTCCACAAGATCTCATGAGGCACTGACCCGAAGGCATTGGCAAGATCTAAAAACACCACATGCAGGTCTTTCTTCTCCTTCTTGGCCGTCTGTACTTGGTGCCCGATGACATTTGTGTGTTCCAAGTAACCTGAGAACCCACTCATCCCTGCCTTTTGCACTGAGGTGTCAACAAAGTTGTTCGCCAGCAGGAATGCTGAGAGCCTACGGGCCACGACACTGAAGAAAATCTTTCCTTCCACATTGAGAAGGCTGATCTGGCGAAACTGCTCGATGGTTGAGGAATTCTTCTCTTTGGGAATCAGGATCCCTCCTGCCCGTCGCCATGCCTTTGGTATCATTCCTTTTTCCCATGCCACTTTCATAAGCTTCCAGAGGTATTTCAAGATGCCTGGCGTGTTCTTATACACCCTGTATGGAATGCCGTTGGGCCCCGGGGCTGAAGCTGTTCTTGCCCGTTTTACTGTGCTCTCAACTTCGCTCCATGTGGGGGGCCTTGTTTCCATCTGGTGCTCAGGTGGTTGGATGGGTGGCATATCCTCCGGAATGCTGGCTGGCACATGCCTCTGTTTGTCGGAGTAGGTCTTCCGAAGATGTTCTTCCAGTTCTCTTATGGGTACTTTGAGGGTCCCAGATTTCTCCCTGACAAAGAGGTCCTTAACAAATTTATAGGGATCTCTGTAGAAGGCAGTCCTCGTTCGCTCTCTCTTCTTATGTTGCCTTCTCAGGCTTTCTGCTCTTCGCAGTGCTGCCAGACGCTGCTTGATGTCGCCCTGTAGTGCCCCAAGGCCTTTCCTTTCCACTTCCGTGGTCTTCTTCCATTGTTTCCTCAGGCACCTCCTTTCTTTCACGAGTCTCTGAATCTCTTGTTGTCTCCTGGACTTGAGATGAGCAGATGGTTCCTTCTGTGTCTGCAAGTTCTCACGTTTCACACCAAATCTCTCTGCTCCATAGCTATAAATGGTCTCTCCGATCTTGTCCAGTTTTTTCTCCACACCCCCTTTCAGACCTTATAAAAGGTGGACGAGGTCTGTGTCTGTGGTTTCCCACTCCTTTTTCTGACAGGATTTAGGCCACAAGATTTGAGGTTTTCGTCCAGTCAGCCTCCGCTCTACTGCTGTCTGTGGCTGGATGGGCTCTGGGCTGATGTTCATAAATGGATCTGTGCTTGATTGAGCTTCGTCTGGGGTTCTGATACCCTGTGGACTGTGGTGAATATCCTGCCACTGCGCTTCACTCGACTGATTTGCCCTACCTCTAAGGAAGTAATGGTCAATGCGAGGCCCCTTGCTAAGCTCTCTCAGACACTTGAAACAATGTTATTACAGAAATCCGCTTTTTGGCATTTTCTCAGCGAGAAACAGTCATTTTGTACCTGAAACACTGTAAGTGGTTTGGTGAGTCCAATAATGAAATGAGTCTCTCAAATCAACTACATAGACACCTTTCTCCAATTTTCTAACGTTTTCAATAGCTTGCCTTAAAAAATCAGAAGGTAAAACAATGTTATTACAGAAATCCGCTTTTTGGCAGTTTCTCAGCGAGAAACAGTCATTTTGAACCTGAAACACTGTAAGTGGTTTGGTGAGTCCAATAATGAAATGAGTCTCTCAAATCAACTACATAGACTCCTTTCTCCAATTTTCTGACGTTTTCAATAGCTTGCCTTGAAAAATCAGAAGGTAAATCAATGTTATGACAGAAATCCGCTTTTTGGCATTTTCTCAGCGAGAAACAGTCATTTTGTACCTGAAACACTGTAAGTGGTTTGGTGAGTCCAATAATGAAATGAGTCTCTCAAATCAACTACATAGACTCTTTTCTCCAATTTTATGACGTTTTCAATAGCTTGCCTTGAAAAATCAGAAGGTAAATCAATGTTCTGACAGAAATCCGTTTTTTGGCATTTTCTCAGCGAGAAACAGTCATTTTGTACCTGAAACACTGTAAGTGGTTTGGTGAGTCCAATAATGAAATGAGTCTCTCAAATCAACTACATAGACTCATTTCTCCAATTTTCCGACAGTTTCAATAGCTTGCCTTGAAAAATCAGAAGGTAAATCAATGTTATGACAGAAATCCGCTTTTTGGCATTTTCTCAGCGAGAAACAGTCATTTTGTACCTGAAACACTGTAAGTGGTTTGGTGAGTCCAATAATGAAATGAGTCCCTCAAATCAACTACATAGACACCTTTCTCCAATTTTCCAACGTTTTCAATAGCTTGCCTTAAAAAATCAGAAGGTAAATCAATGTTATGACAGAAATCCGCTTTTTGGCATTTTCTCAGCGAGAAACAGTCATTTTGTACCTGAAACACTGTAAGTGGTTTGGTGAGTCCAATAATGAAATGAGTCTCTCAAATCAACTACATAGATTCCTTTCTCCAATTTTCTAACGTTTTCAATAGCTTGCCTTAAAAAATCAGAAGGTAAATCAATGTTATGACAGAAATCCGCTTTTTGGCATTTTCTCAGCGAGAAACAGTCATTTTGTACCTGAAACACTGTAAGTGGTTTGGTGAGTCCAATAATGAAATGAGTCTCTCAAATCAACTTCAGAGACTCCTTTCTCCAATTTTCCGACATTTTCAATAGCTAGCCTTGAAAAATCAGAAGGTAAATCAATGTTATGACAGAAATCCGCTTTTTGGCATTTTCTCAGCCAGAAACAGTCATTTTGTACCTGAAACACTGTAAGTGGTTTGGTGAGTCCAATAATGAAATGAGTCCCTCAAATCAACTACATAGACACCTTTCTCCAATTTTCCAACGTTTTCAATAGCTTGCCTTAAAAAATCAGAAGGTAAATCAATGTTATGACAGAAATCCGCTTTTTGGCATTTTCTCAGCGAGAAACAGTCATTTTGTACCTGAAACACTGTAAGTGGTTTGGTGAGTCCAATAATGAAATGAGTCTCTCAAATCAACTACATAGACTCCTTTCTCCAATTTTCTGACGTTTTCAATAGCTTGCCTTAAAAAATCAGAAGGTAGGATTCTTAATAGGACTAGCTGTTAATATCCCTAAAATATATCAGCACGATAACTCCTATCGGACATGACTGTGGGGTGGAGTTTGGACAGGATCGCGGGGCACCACCAAATCTACACGTCATCAGTTGTGTGCCTTGTCTTCATCAGGTGTTTCGGCCTCTTAACACAATACACCCTCTTCCAAGGTTGGCCTGCCACAGGCTGATCAGACCTGGGTGTGTGTCATATGGTGGCACCCCGTGGTCATCAAACAGCCCATGTTGCATCCCTCCGTTTCAGCCACAGCCAGTGACTGCTCCGTTCGGCTGCTTTGGCAAGTTCTTTTATTGCCTTCCGCTGGGCCTGTCCTCTGATCCCAACTTCCTTCAGGAGCCGTGTGGTGGACCTGGCTACAAAGCCTCGGCAGCCAACCTCCACTGGCCACACCTTTACGTTCCATCCCCGCGCCTCAGCATCAGCTGCTAGGTTAGCATAACGCAGCATTTTTCTTTCGAATGCTTCGTCGATGTTATCCTCCCACGGGACAGTCAGCTCCACAATGAAGACACGCCGGCAGGACTTGGACCAGAGGACCAAATCTGGGCGCAGGTTGGTTGCTGCGATTTCTGGCGGGAAAGTGAGCCTCTGGCTGAGGTCTACCCGCATTTCCCAATCCCGGGCTGTGTCCAGTGGGCCTGAGTTTGGAGGTGATGGCTTGGTTCTCCGTTTCTCCCCTTGTCGGACGAATGTTGTCTTCCGTGGGAGGGTGGTCTGGGTTTTGAAAGGCATGGCGTTGATGGTGACCCTCTTGTCCTCAAGTTCGGCAGCCAAGCCCTTCAACCCTTGGTTATGGCGCCAGGTGTATCTTCCTTGAGTCAGGCTGGTCTTGCAACCCACCAGGATGTGTTTGAGGGTTGCTGGGGCTGCACACTGCAGGCAGGCTGGGTCCTCTCCATACCAGAGATGTAGGTTGGTTGGAGAGGGCAGGACATCATAAGTGGCTCTGATGATGAAGCTGAGCCTATTAGCCTCCATGCTCCACATCTCATTCCACGTGATTTTCCTCCTCTCCACACCCTCCCACCTCATCCAGCGTCCTTGCTGGGCTTGGGAGACTGCCTTGGCACACCTGGCTGCCTCCCCCTGGTTGCGCACCTCCTCAACCACCATGTGTCGCCGTTCAGACGGAGTAGCCTTTTGCCAAGCGGGTGTTGTTGCTTCCAGGCCAAGACCCCCTCTGCCATGTTGGACTCGTCCCACTATATCCCGGTGTCTGAGGGTGGTCTTTGCCACTGCTACTGCTGCAGATGGTTTCCATTTCCTCCCTGTTGCCAGGTTTGGAGCCGCATCTCTGACGCATGGGTCCCGGGATTCTGTAAGAGTCATTTCCACCCTTGTTTTGGCACATTTGTACTCCTCCACCAGGCTTGAGATTGGAAGGGAGAGCGCTCCATTGCCATACAGGCCTATGCTGGAAAGGCATCTCGGCAGTCCAAGCCACTTCCTCACTTGGGCATTCACCAGTCTCTCAAGCCGATTGACATAAGATAAGGTGACCTCATAGATGGAAATTGGCCACATGAGGCGAGGTAGCAGCCCAAACTTAAAGCACCATAGCTTCAATTTTCCAGGGAGAGCAGTGTTGTTAATCTGCTTGAGGCCGCTGATTGTATCCTGCCTGAGTTGTTCCACCTGCTCAGAGTCTTTAAGTTCTGCGCTATACCATCGGCCAAGGCTTTTGATAGGCTTCTCCAGAACTGTTGGGATTGGCTGGTCGTCCACATAGAACCTTGCATTGGTGAGCTTACCTTTGACAATGGAGATGCTACGGGATTTGCTGGGTTTAATCTCCATTCGTGCCCATTTGATGTTTCCCCGGAGTTTCTCCAGCAAACGTTTGGTACATGCGACCGTTGTTGTTATTGTCGTCATGTCGTCCATGTACGCCCTGATTGGGGGAAGACGGAGCCCGCTCTTCAATCGTTCTCCTCCAACCACCCATCGTGATGCACGAATAAGTAGCTCCATTGCCATTGTAAACACCAGTGGCGAGATGGTGCAGCCCGCCATAATGCCTATCTCAAGGTGCTGCCAGGCAGTTGTACTATCCTGTGCTGTAACACAGAATTGGAGATCCTGGAAGTAGGCTTTGACTAGACTTGTGATGCCCTCTGGCACTTGAAAGAAGTTGAACGCTGTCCACAAGATCTCATGAGGCACTGACCCGAAGGCATTGGCAAGATCTAAAAACACCACATGCAGGTCTTTCTTCTCCTTCTTGGCCGTCTGTACTTGGTGCCCGATGACATTTGTGTGTTCCAAGTAACCTGAGAACCCACTCATCCCTGCCTTTTGCACTGAGGTGTCAACAAAGTTGTTCGCCAGCAGGAATGCTGAGAGCCTACGGGCCACGACACTGAAGAAAATCTTTCCTTCCACATTGAGAAGGCTGATCTGGCGAAACTGCTCGATGGTTGAGGAATTCTTCTCTTTGGGAATCAGGATCCCTCCTGCCCGTCGCCATGCCTTTGGTATCATTCCTTTTTCCCATGCCACTTTCATAAGCTTCCAGAGGTATTTCAAGATGCCTGGCGTGTTCTTATACACCCTGTATGGAATGCCGTTGGGCCCCGGGGCTGAAGCTGTTCTTGCCCGTTTTACTGTGCTCTCAACTTCGCTCCATGTGGGGGGCCTTGTTTCCATCTGGTGCTCAGGTGGTTGGATGGGTGGCATATCCTCCGGAATGCTGGCTGGCACATGCCTCTGTTTGTCGGAGTAGGTCTTCCGAAGATGTTCTTCCAGTTCTCTTATGGGTACTTTGAGGGTCCCAGATTTCTCCCTGACAAAGAGGTCCTTAACAAATTTATAGGGATCTCTGTAGAAGGCAGTCCTCGTTCGCTCTCTCTTCTTATGTTGCCTTCTCAGGCTTTCTGCTCTTCGCAGTGCTGCCAGACGCTGCTTGATGTCGCCCTGTAGTGCCCCAAGGCCTTTCCTTTCCACTTCCGTGGCCTTCTTCCATTGTTTCCTCAGGCACCTCCTTTCTTTCACGAGTCTCTGAATCTCTTGTTGTCTCCTGGACTTGAGATGAGCAGATGGTTCCTTCTGTGTCTGCAAGTTCTCACGTTTCACACCAAATCTCTCTGCTCCATAGCTATAAATGGTCTCTCCGATCTTGTCCAGTTTTTTCTCCACACCCCCTTTCAGACCTTCTAAAAGGTGGACGAGGTCTGTGTCTGTGGTTTCTCACTCCTTTTTCTGACAGGATTTAGGCCACAAGATTTGAGGTTTTCGTCCAGTCAGCCTCCGCTCTACTGCTGTCTGTGGCTGGATGGGCTCTGGGCTGATGTTCATAAATGGATCTGTGCTTGATTGAGCTTCGTCTGGGGTTCTGATACCCTGTGGACTGTGGTGAATATCCTGCCACTGCGCTTCACTCGACTGATTTGCCCTACCTCTAAGGAAGTAATGGTCAATGCGAGGCCCCTTGCTAAGCTCTCTCAGACACTTGAAACAATGTTATTACAGAAATCCGCTTTTTGGCATTTTCTCAGCGAGAAACAGTCATTTTGTACCTGAAACACTGTAAGTGGTTTGGTGAGTCCAATAATGAAATGAGTCTCTCAAATCAACTACATAGACACCTTTCTCCAATTTTCTAACGTTTTCAATAGCTTGCCTTAAAAAATCAGAAGGTAAAACAATGTTATTACAGAAATCCGCTTTTTGGCAGTTTCTCAGCGAGAAACAGTCATTTTGAACCTGAAACACTGTAAGTGGTTTGGTGAGTCCAATAATGAAATGAGTCTCTCAAATCAACTACATAGACTCCTTTCTCCAATTTTCTGACGTTTTCAATAGCTTGCCTTGAAAAATCAGAAGGTAAATCAATGTTATGACAGAAATCCGCTTTTTGGCATTTTCTCAGCGAGAAACAGTCATTTTGTACCTGAAACACTGTAAGTGGTTTGGTGAGTCCAATAATGAAATGAGTCTCTCAAATCAACTACATAGACTCCTTTCTCCAATTTTCTGACGTTTTCAATAGCTTGCCTTGATAAATCAGCAGGTAAATCAATGTTATGACAGAAATCCGCTTTTTGGCATTTTCTCAGCGAGAAAGTCATTTTGTACCTGAAACACTGTAAGTGGTTTGGTGAGTCCAATAATGAAATGAGTCGCTCAAATCAACTACATAGACACCTTTCTCCAATTTTCTAACGTTTTCAATAGCTTGCCTTAAAAAATCAGAAGGTAAATCAATGTTATGACAGAAATCCGCTTTTTGGCCTTTTCTCAGCGAGAAACAGTCATTTTGTACCTGAAACACTGTAAGTGGTTTGGTGAGTCCAATAATGAAATGAGTCTCTCAAATCAAACTACATAGACTCTTTTCTCCAATTTTCTGACGTTTTCAATAGCTTGCCTTAAAAAGTCAGAAGGTAAATCAATGTTATGACAGAAATCCGCTTTTTGGCAGTTTCTCAGCGAGAAACAGTCATTTTGTACCTGAAACACTGTAAGTGGTTTGGTGAGTCCAATAATGAAATGAGTCTCTCAAATCAACTACATAGACTCCTTTCTCCAATTTTCTGACGTTTTCAATAGGTTGCCTTAAAAATTCAGAAGGTAAAACAATGTTATTACAGAAATCCGCGTTTTGGCATTTTCTCAGCGAGAAACAGTCACTTTGTACCTGAAACACTGTAAGTGGTTTGGTGAGTCCAATAATGAAATGAGTCTCTCAAATCAACTACATAGACACCTTTCTCCAATTTTCTAACGTTTTCAATAGCTTGCCTTGAAAAATCAGAAGGTAAATCAATGTTATGACAGAAATCCGCTTTTTGGCATTTTCTCAGCGAGAAACAGTCATTTTGTACGTGAAACACTGTAAGTGGTTTGGTGAGTCCAATAATGATATGAGTCTCTCAAATCAAACTACATAGACTCTTTTCTCCAATTTTCTGACGTTTTCAATAGCTTGCCTTAAAAAATCAGAAGGTAAATCAATGTTATGACAGAAATCCGCTTTTTGGCATTTTCTCAGCGAGAAAGTCATTTTGTATCTGAAACACTGTAAGTGGTTTGGTGAGTCCAATAATGAAATGAGTCCCTCAAATCAACTACATAGACACCTTTCTCCAATTTTCCAACGTTTTCAATAGCTTGCCTTAAAAAATCAGAAGGTAAATCAATGTTATGACAGAAATCCGCTTTTTGGCATTTTCTCAGCGAGAAACAGTCATTTTGTACCTGAAACACTGTAAGTGGTTTGGTGAGTTTAATAATGAAATGAGTCGCTCAAATCAACTACATAGAAACCTTTCTCCAATTTTCTAACGTTTTCAATAGCTTGCCTTAAAAAATCAGAAGGTAAATCAATGTTATGACAGAAATCCGCTTTTTGGCCTTTTCTCAGCGAGAAACAGTCATTTTGTACCTGAAACACTGTAAGTGGTTTGGTGAGTCCAATAATGAAATGAGTCTCTCAAATCAAACTACATAGACTCTTTTCTCCAATTTTCTGACGTTTTCAATAGCTTGCCTTAAAAAATCAGAAGGTAAATCAATGTTATGACAGAAATCCGCTTTTTGGCAGTTTCTCAGCGAGAAACAGTCATTTTGTACCTGAAACACTGTAAGTGGTTTGGTGAGTCCAATAATGAAATGAGTCTCTCAAATCAACTACATAGACTCCTTTCTCCAATTTTCTGACGTTTTCAATAGGTTGCCTTAAAAATTCAGAAGGTAAAACAATGTTATTACAGAAATCCGCGTTTTGGCATTTTCTCAGCGAGAAACAGTCACTTTGTACCTGAAACACTGTAAGTGGTTTGGTGAGTCCAATAATGAAATGAGTCTCTCAAATCAACTACATAGACACCTTTCTCCAATTTTCTAACGTTTCCAATAGCTTGCCTTGAAAAATCAGAAGGTAAATCAATGTTATGACAGAAATCCGCTTTTTGGCATTTTCTCAGCGAGAAACAGTCATTTTGTACGTGAAACACTGTAAGTGGTTTGGTGAGTCCAATAATGATATGAGTCTCTCAAATCAAACTACATAGACTCTTTTCTCCAATTTTCTGACGTTTTCAATAGCTTGCCTTAAAAAATCAGAAGGTAAATCAATGTTATGACAGAAATCCGCTTTTTGGCAGTTTCTCAGCGAGAAACAGTCATTTTGTACCTGAAACACTGTAAGTGGTTTGGTGAGTCCAATAAATGAAATGAGTCTCTCACATCAACTACATAGACTCCTTTCTCCAATTTTCTGACGTTTTCAATAGCTTGCCTTTAAAAATCAGAAGGTAAATCAATGTTATGACAGAAATCCGCTTTTTGGCAGTTTCTCAGCGAGAAACAGTCATTTTGTACCTGAAACACTGTAAGTGGTTTGGTGAGTCCAATAATGAAATGAGTCCCACAAATCAACTACATAGACTCCTTTCTCCAATTTTCTGACGTTTTCAATAGCTTGCCTTAAAAAATCAGAAGGTAAAACAATGTTATTACAGAAATCCGCTTTTTGGCATTTTCTCAGCGAGAAACGGTCATTTTGTACCTGAAACACTGTAAGTGGTTTGGTGAGTCCAATAATGAAATGAGTCCCTCAAATCAACTACATAGACTCCTTTCTCCAATTTTCTGACGTTTTCAATAGCTTGCCTTAAAAAATCAGAAGGTAAATCAATGTTATGACAGAAATCCGCTTTTTGGCATTTTCTCAGCGAGAAACAGTCATTTTGTACCTGAAACACTGTAAGTGGTTTGGTGAGTCCAATAATGAAATGAGTCTCTCAAATCAACTACTTAGACTCCTTTCTCCAATTTTCTGACGTTTTCAATAGCTTGCCTTGAAAAATCAGAAGGTAAAACAATGTTATTACAGAAATCCGCTTTTTGGCATTTTCTCAGCGAGAAACGGTCATTTTGTACTTGAAACACTGTAAGTGGTTTGGTGAGTCCAATAATGAAATGAGTCCCTCAAATCAACTACATAGACACCTTTCTCCAATTTTCTAACGTTTTCAATTGCTTGCCTTAAAAAATCAGAAGGTAAATCAATGTTATGACAGAGATCCGCTTTTTGGCAGTTTCTCAGCGAGAAACAGTCATTTTGTACCTGAAACACTGTAAGTGGTTTGGTGAGTCCAATAATGAAATGAGTCTCTCAAATCAACTACATAGACTCCTTTCTCCAATTTTCGGACGTTTTCAATAGCTTGCCTTAAAAAATCAGAAGGTAAATCAATGTTATGACAGAAATCCGCTTTTTGGCATTTTCTCAGCGAGAAACAGTCATTTTGTACCTGAAACACTGTAAGTGGTTTGGTGAGTCCAATAATGAAATGAGTCTCTCAAATCAACTACATAGACTCCTTTCTCCAATTTTCTGACGTTTTCAATAGCTTGCCTTAAAAAATCAGAAGGTAAAACAATGTTATTACAGAAATCCGCTTTTTGGCATTTTCTCAGCGAGAAACTGTCATTTTGTACCTGAAACACTGTAAGTGGTTTGGTGAGTCCAATAATGAAATGAGTCTCTCAAATCAACTACATAGACTCCTTTCTCCAATTTTCTGACGTTTTCCATAGCTTGCCTTAAAAAATCAGAAGGTAAATCAATGTTATGACAGAAATCCGCTTTTTGGCATTTTCTCAGCGAGAAACAGTCATTTTGTACCTGAAACACTGTAAGTGGTTTGGTGAGTCCAATAATGAAATGAGTCTCTCAAATCAACTACATAGACTCCTTTCTCCAATTTTCTGACGTTTTCAATAGCTTGCCTTAAAAAATCAGAAGGTAGGATTCTTAATAGGACTAGCTGTTAATATCCCTAAAATATATCAGCACGATAACTCCTATCGGACATGACTGTGGGGTGGAGTTTGGACAGGATCGCGGGGCACCACCAAATCTACACGTCATCAGTTGTGTGCCTTGTCTTCATCAGGTGTTTCGGCCTCTTAACACAATACACCCTCTTCCAAGGTTGGCCTGCCACAGGCTGATCAGACCTGGGTGTGTGTCATATGGTGGCACCCCGTGGTCATCAAACAGCCCATGTTGCATCCCTCCGTTTCAGCCACAGCCAGTGACTGCTCCGTTCGGCTGCTTTGGCAAGTTCTTTTATTGCCTTCCGCTGGGCCTGTCCTCTGATCCCAACTTCCTTCAGGAGCCGTGTGGTGGACCTGGCTACAAAGCCTCTGCAGCCAACCTCCACTGGCCACACCTTTACGTTCCATCCCCGCGCCTCAGCATCAGCTGCTAGGTTAGCATAACGCAGCCTTTTTCTTTCGAATGCTTCGTCGATGTTATCCTCCCACGGGACAGTCAGCTCCACAATGAAGACACGCCGGCAGGACTTGGACCAGAGGACCAAATCTGGGCGCAGGTTGGTTGCTGCGATTTCTGGCGGGAAAGTGAGCCTCTGGCTGAGGTCTACCCGCATTTCCCAATCCCGGGCTGTGTCCAGTGGGCCTGAGTTTGGAGGTGATGGCTTGGTTCTCCGTTTCTCCCCTTGTCGGACGAATGTTGTCTTCCGTGGGAGGGTGGTCTGGGTTTTGAAAGGCATGGCGTTGATGGTGACCCTCTTGTCCTCAAGTTCGGCAGCCAAGCCCTTCAACCCTTGGTTATGGCGCCAGGTGTATCTTCCTTGAGTCAGGCTGGTCTTGCAACCCACCAGGATGTGTTTGAGGGTTGCTGGGGCTGCACACTGCAGGCAGGCTGGGTCCTCTCCATACCAGAGATGTAGGTTGGTTGGAGAGGGCAGGACATCATAAGTGGCTCTGATGATGAAGCTGAGCCTATTAGCCTCCATGCTCCACATCTCATTCCACGTGATTTTCCTCCTCTCCACACCCTCCCACCTCATCCAGCGTCCTTGCTGGGCTTGGGAGACTGCCTTGGCACACCTGGCTGCCTCCCCCTGGTTGCGCACCTCCTCAACCACCATGTGTCGCCGTTCAGACGGAGTAGCCTTTTGCCAACCGGGTGTTGTTGCTTCCAGGCCAAGACCCCCTCTGCCATGTTGGACTCGTCCCACTATATCCCGGTGTCTGAGGGTGGTCTTTGCCACTGCTACTGCTGCAGATGGTTTCCATTTCCTCCCTGTTGCCAGGTTTGGAGCCGCATCTCTGACGCATGGGTCCCGGGATTCTGTAAGAGTCATTTCCACCCTTGTTTTGGCACATTTGTACTCCTCCACCAGGCTTGAGATTGGAAGGGAGAGCGCTCCATTGCCATACAGGCCTATGCTGGAAAGGCATCTCGGCAGTCCAAGCCACTTCCTCACTTGGGCATTCACCAGTCTCTCAAGCCGATTGACATGAGATAAGGTGACCTCATAGATGGAAATTGGCCACATGAGGCGAGGTAGCAGCCCAAACTTAAAGCACCATAGCTTTAATTTTCCAGGGAGAGCAGTGTTGTTAATCTGCTTGAGGCCGCTGATTGTATCCTGCCTGAGTTGTTCCACCTGCTCAGAGTCTTTAAGTTCTGCGCTATACCATCGGCCAAGGCTTTTGATAGGCTTCTCCAGAACTGTTGGGATTGGCTGGTCGTCCACATAGAACCTTGCATTGGTGAGCTTACCTTTGACAATGGAGATGCTACGGGATTTGCTGGGTTTAATCTCCATTCGTGCCCATTTGATGTTTCCCCGGAGTTTCTCCAGCAGACGTTTGGTACATGCGACCGTTGTTGTTATTGTCGTCATGTCGTCCATGTACGCCCTGATTGGGGGAAGACGGAGCCCGCTCTTCAATCGTTCTCCTCCAACCACCCATCGTGATGCACGAATAAGTAGCTCCATTGCCATTGTAAACACCAGTGGCGAGATGGTGCAGCCCGCCATAATGCCTATCTCAAGGTGCTGCCAGGCAGTTGTACTATCCTGTGCTGTAACACAGAATTGGAGATCCTGGAAGTAGGCTTTGACTAGACTTGTGATGCCCTCTGGCACTTGAAAGAAGTTGAACGCTGTCCACAAGATCTCATGAGGCACTGACCCGAAGGCATTGGCAAGATCTAAAAACACCACATGCAGGTCTTTCTTCTCCTTCTTGGCCGTCTGTACTTGGTGCCCGATGACATTTGTGTGTTCCAAGTAACCTGAGAACCCACTTATCCCTGCCTTTTGCACTGAGGTGTCAACAAAGTTGTTCGCCAGCAGGAATGCTGAGAGCCTACGGGCCACGACACTGAAGAAAATCTTTCCTTCCACATTGAGAAGGCTGATCTGGCGAAACTGCTCGATGGTTGAGGAATTCTTCTCTTTGGGAATCAGGATCCCTCCTGCCCGTCGCCATGCCTTTGGTATCATTCCTTTTTCCCATGCCACTTTCATAAGCTTCCAGAGGTATTTCAAGATGCCTGGCGTGTTCTTATACACCCTGTATGGAATGCCGTTGGGCCCCGGGGCTGAAGCTGTTCTTGCCCGTTTTACTGTGCTCTCAACTTCGCTCCATGTGGGGGGCCTTGTTTCCATCTGGTGCTCAGGTGGTTGGATGGGTGGCATATCCTCCGGAATGCTGGCTGGCACATGCCTCTGTTTGTCGGAGTAGGTCTTCCGAAGATGTTCTTCCAGTTCTCTTATGGGTACTTTGAGGGTCCCAGATTTCTCCCTGACAAAGAGGTCCTTAACAAATTTATAGGGATCTCTGTAGAAGGCAGTCCTCGTTCGCTCTCTCTTCTTATGTTGCCTTCTCAGGCATTCTGCTCTTCGCAGTGCTGCCAGACGCTGCTTGATGTCGCCCTGTAGTGCCCCAAGGCCTTTCCTTTCCACTTCCGTGGCCTTCTTCCATTGTTTCCTCAGGCACCTCCTTTCTTTCACGAGTCTCTGAATCTCTTGTTGTCTCCTGGACTTGAGATGAGCAGATGGTTCCTTCTGTGTCTGCAAGTTCTCACGTTTCACACCAAATCTCTCTGCTCCATAGCTATAAATGGTCTCTCCGATCTTGTCCAGTTTTTTCTCCACACCCCCTTTCAGACCTTCTAAAAGGTGGACGAGGTCTGTGTCTGTGGTTTCCCACTCCTTTTTCTGACAGGATTTAGGCCACAAGATTTGAGGTTTTCGTCCAGCTCTACTGCTGTCTGTGGCTGGATGGGCTCTGGGCTGATGTTCATAAATGGATCTGTGCTTGATTGAGCTTCGTCTGGGGTTCTGATACCCTGTGGTGAATATCCTGCCATTGGGCTTCACTCGACTGATTTGCCCTACCTCTAAGGAAGTAATGGTCAATGCGAGGCCCCTTGCTAAGCTCTCTCAGACACTTGAAACAATGTTATTACAGAAATCCGCTTTTTGGCAGTTTCTCAGCGAGAAACAGTCATTTTGTACCTGAAACACTGTAAGTGGTTTGGTGAGTCCAATAATGAAATGAGTCTCTCAAATCAACTACATAGACTCCTTTCTCCAATTTTCTAACGTTTTCAATAGCTTGCCTTAAAAAATCAGAAGGTAAATCAATGTTATGACAGAAATCCGCTTTTTGGCATTTTCTCAGCGAGAAACAGTCATTTTGTACCTGAAACACTGTAAGTGGTTTGGTGAGTCCAATAATGAAATGAGTCTCTCAAATCAACTACATAGACTCCTTTCTCCAATTTTCCGACATTTTCAATAGCTTGACTTGAAAAATCAGAAGGTAAATCAATGTTATGACAGAAATCCGCTTTTTGGCATTTTCTCAGCGAGAAACAGTCATTTTGTACCTGAAACACTGTAAGTGGTTTGGTGAGTCCAATAATGAAATGAGTCCCTCAAATCAACTACTTAGACTCCTTTCTCCAATTTTATGACGTTTTCAATAGCTTGCCTTGAAAAATCAGAAGGTAAATCAATGTTATGACAGAAATCCGCTTTTTGGCATTTTCTCAGCGAGAAACAGTCATTTTGTACCTGAAACACTGTAAGTGGTTTGGTGAGTCCAATAATGAAATGACTCTCTCAAATCAACTACATAGACACCTTTCTCCAATTTTCTAACGTTTTCAATAGCTTGCCTTAAAAAATCAGAAGGTAAATCAATGTTATGACAGAAATCCGCTTTTTGGCATTTTCTCAGCGAGAAACAGTCATTTTGTACCTGAAACACTGTAAGTGGTTTGGTGAGTCCAATAATGAAATGAGTCTCTCAAATCAACTACATAGACTCCTTTCTCCAATTTTCCGACATTTTCAATAGCTTGCCTTTAAAAATCAGAAGGTAAATCAATGTTATGACAGAAATCCGCTTTTTGGCATTTTCTCAGCGAGAAACAGTCATTTTGTACCTGAAACACTGTAAGCGGTTTGGAGAGTCCAATAATGAAATGAGTCTCTCAAATCAACTACATAGACACCTTTCTCCAATTTGCTAACGTTTTCAATAGCTTGCCTTAAAAAATCAGAAGGTAAATCAATGTTATGACAGATATCCGCTTTTTGGCATTTTCTCAGCGAGAAACAGTCATTTTGTACCTGAAACACTATAAGTGGTTTGGTGAGTCCAATAATGAAATGAGTCTCTCAAATCAACTACATAGACTCCTTTCTCCAATTTTCTAACGTTTTCAATAGCTTGCCTTAAAAAATCAGAAGGTAAATCAATGTTATGACAGAAATCCGCTTTTTGGCATTTTCTCAGCGAGAAACAGTCATTTTGTACCTGAAACACTGTAAGTGGTTTGGTGAGTCCAATAATGAAATGAGTCTCTGAAATCAACTACATAGACTCCTTTCTCCAATTTTATGACGTTTTCAATAGCTTGCCTTGAAAAATCAGAAGGTAAATCAATGTTATGACAGAAATCCGCTTTTTGGCATTTTCTCAGCGAGAAACAGTCATTTTGTACCTGAAACACTGTAAGTGGTTTGGTGAGTCCAATAATGAAATGAGTCTCTCAAATCAACTACATAGACACCTTTCTCCAATTTTCTAACGTTTTCAATAGCTTGCCTTAAAAAATAAGAAGGTAAATCAATGTTATGACAGAAATCCGCTTTTTGGCATTTTCTCAGCGAGAAACAGTCATTTTGTACCTGAAACACTGTAAGCGGTTTGGAGAGTCCAATAATGAAATGAGTCTCTCAAATCAACTACATAGACACCTTTCTCCAATTTTCTAACGTTTTCAATAGCTTGCCTTAAAAAATCAGAAGGTAAATCAATGTTATGACAGATATCCGCTTTTTGGCATTTTCTCAGCGAGAAACAGTCATTTTGTACCTGAAACACTGTAAGTGGTTTGGTGAGTCCAATAATGAAATGAGTCTCTCAAATCAACTACATAGACTCCTTTCTCCAATTTTCCGACATTTTCAATAGCTTGCCTTGAAAAATCAGAAGGTAAATCAATGTTATGGCAGAAATCCGCTTTTTGGGATTTTCTCAGCGAGAAACAGTCATTTTGTACCTGAAACACTGTAAGTGGTTTGGTGAGTCCAATAATGAAATGAGTCGCTCAAATCAACTACATAGACACCTTTCTCCAATTTTCTAACGTTTTCAATAGCTTGCCTTAAAAAATCAGAAGGTAAATCAATGTTATGACAGAAATCCGCTTTTTAGCCTTTTCTCAGCGAGAAACAGTCATTTTGTACCTGAAACACTGTAAGTGGTTTGGTGAGTCCAATAATGAAATGAGTCTCTCAAATCAACTACATAGACTCCTTTCTCAAATTTTCCGACATTTTCAATAGCTTGCCTTGAAAAATCAGAAGGTAAATCAATGTTATGACAGAAATCCGCTTTTTGGCATTTTCTCAGCGAGAAACAGTCATTTTGTACCTGAAACACTGTAAGTGGTTTGGTGAGTCCAATAATGAAATGAGTCTCTCAAATCAACTACATAGACTCTTTTCTCCAATTTTATGACATTTTCAATAGCTTGCCTTGAAAAATCAGAAGGTAAATCAATGTTATGGCAGAAATCCGCTTTTTGGGATTTTCTCAGCGAGAAACAGTCATTTTGTACCTGAAACACTGTAAGTGGTTTGGTGAGTCCAATAATGAAATGAGTCGCTCAAATCAACTACATAGACACCTTTCTCCAATTTTCTAACGTTTTCAATAGCTTGCCTTAAAAAATCAGAAGGTAAATCAATGTTATGACAGAAATCCGCTTTTTAGCCTTTTCTCAGCGAGAAACAGTCATTTTGTACCTGAAACACTGTAAGTGGTTTGGTGAGTCCAATAATGAAATGAGTCTCTCAAATCAACTACATAGACTCCTTTCTCAAATTTTCCGACATTTTCAATAGCTTGCCTTGAAAAATCAGAAGGTAAATCAATGTTATGACAGAAATCCGCTTTTTGGCATTTTCTCAGCGAGAAACAGTCATTTTGTACCTGAAACACTGTAAGTGGTTTGGTGAGTCCAATAATGAAATGAGTCTCTCAAATCAACTACATAGACTCCTTTCTCCAATTTTCCGACATTTTCAATAGCTTGCCTTAAAAAATCAGAAGGTAAATCAATGTTATGACAGAAATCCGCTTTTTGGCATTTTCTCAGCGAGAAACAGTCATTTTGTACCTGAAACACTGTAAGTGGTTTGGTGAGTCCAATAATGAAATGAGTCTCTGAAATCAACTACATAGACTCCTTTCTCCAATTTTCCGACATTTTCAATAGCTTGCCTTGAAAAATCAGAAGGTAAATCAATGTTATGACAGAAATCCGCTTTTTGGCATTTTCTCAGCGAGAAACAGTCATTTTGTACCTGAAACACTGTAAGTGGTTTGGTGAGTCCAATAATGAAATGAGTCTCTCAAATCAACTACATAGACACCTTTCTCCAATTTTCTAACGTTTTCAATAGCTTGCCTTAAAAAATAAGAAGGTAAATCAATGTTATGACAGAAATCCGCTTTTTGGCATTTTCTCAGCGAGAAACAGTCATTTTGTACCTGAAACACTGTAAGCGGTTTGGAGAGTCCAATAATGAAATGAGTCTCTCAAATCAACTACATAGACACCTTTCTCCAATTTTCTAACGTTTTCAATAGCTTGCCTTAAAAAATCAGAAGGTAAATCAATGTTATGACAGATATCCGCTTTTTGGCATTTTCTCAGCGAGAAACAGTCATTTTGTACCTGAAACACTGTAAGTGGTTTGGTGAGTCCAATAATGAAATGAGTCTCTCAAATCAACTACATAGACTCCTTTCTCCAATTTTCCGACATTTTCAATAGCTTGCCTTGAAAAATCAGAAGGTAAATCAATGTTATGGCAGAAATCCGCTTTTTGGGATTTTCTCAGCGAGAAACAGTCATTTTGTACCTGAAACACTGTAAGTGGTTTGGTGAGTCCAATAATGAAATGAGTCGCTCAAATCAACTACATAGACACCTTTCTCCAATTTTCTAACGTTTTCAATAGCTTGCCTTAAAAAATCAGAAGGTAAATCAATGTTATGACAGAAATCCGCTTTTTAGCCTTTTCTCAGCGAGAAACAGTCATTTTGTACCTGAAACACTGTAAGTGGTTTGGTGAGTCCAATAATGAAATGAGTCTCTCAAATCAACTACATAGACTCCTTTCTCAAATTTTCCGACATTTTCAATAGCTTGCCTTGAAAAATCAGAAGGTAAATCAATGTTATGACAGAAATCCGCTTTTTGGCATTTTCTCAGCGAGAAACAGTCATTTTGTACCTGAAACACTGTAAGTGGTTTGGTGAGTCCAATAATGAAATGAGTCTCTCAAATCAACTACATAGACTCCTTTCTCCAATTTTCCGACATTTTCAATAGCTTGCCTTAAAAAATCAGAAGGTAAATCAATGTTATGACAGAAATCCGCTTTTTGGCATTTTCTCAGCGAGAAACAGTCATTTTGTACCTGAAACACTGTAAGTGGTTTGGTGAGTCCAATAATGAAATGAGTCTCTGAAATCAACTACATAGACTCCTTTCTCCAATTTTCCGACATTTTCAATAGCTTGCCTTGAAAAATCAGAAGGTAAATCAATGTTATGACAGAAATCCGCTTTTTGGCATTTTCTCAGCGAGAAACAGTCATTTTGTACCTGAAACACTGTAAGTGGTTTGGTGAGTCCAATAATGAAATGAGTCGCTCAAATCAACTACATAGACACCTTTCTCCAATTTTCCGACATTTTCAATAGCTTGCCTTAAAAAATCAGAAGGTAAATCAATGTTATGACAGAAATCCGCTTTTTGGCATTTTCTCAGCGAGAAACAGTCATTTTGTACCTGAAACACTGTAAGTGGTTTGGTGAGTCCAATAATGAAATGAGTCTCTGAAATCAACTACATAGACTCCTTTCTCCAATTTTCCGACATTTTCAATAGCTTGCCTTGAAAAATCAGAAGGTAAATCAATGTTATGACAGAAATCCGCTTTTTGGCATTTTCTCAGCGAGAAACAGTCATTTTGTACCTGAAACACTGTAAGTGGTTTGGTGAGTCCAATAATGAAATGAGTCGCTCAAATCAACTACATAGACACCTTTCTCCAATTTTCTAACGTTTTCAATAGCTTGCCTTAAAAAATCAGAAGGTAAATCAATGTTATGACAGAAATCCGCTTTTTGGCATTTTCTCAGCGAGAAACAGTCATTTTGTACCTGAAACACTGTAAGTGGTTTGGTGAGTCCAATAATGAAATGAGTCCCTCAAATTAACTACATAGACACCTTTCTCCAATTTTCCAACGTTTTCAATAGCTTGCCTTAAAAAATCAGAAGGTAAATCAATGTCATGACAGAAATCCGCTTTTTGGCATTTTCTCAGCGAGAAACAGTCAGTTTGTACCTGAAACACTGTAAGTGGTTTGGTGAGTCCAATAATGAAATGAGTCTCTCAAATCAACTACATAGACTCCTTTCTCCAATTTTCTAACGTTTTCAATAGCTTGCCTTAAAAAATCAGAAGGTAAATCAATGTTATGACAGAAATCCGCTTTTTGGCATTTTCTCAGCGAGAAACAGTCATTTTGTACCTGAAACACTGTAAGTGGTTTGGTGAGTCCAATAATGAAATGAGTCTCTCAAATCAACTACATAGACACCTTTCTCCAATTTTCTAACGTTTTCAATAGCTTGCCTTTAAAAAATAAGAAGGTAAATCAATGTTATGACAGAAATCCGCTTTTTGGCATTTTCTCAGCGAGAAACAGTCATTTTGTACCTGAAACACTGTAAGCGGTTTGGAGAGTCCAATAATGAAATGAGTCTCTCAAATCAACTACATAGACACCTTTCTCCAATTTGCTAACGTTTTCAATAGCTTGCCTTAAAAAATCAGAAGGTAAATCAATGTTATGACAGATATCCGCTTTTTGGCATTTTCTCAGCGAGAAACAGTCATTTTGTACCTGAAACACTGTAAGTGGTTTGGTGAGTCCAATAATGAAATGACTCTCTCAAATCAACTACATAGACTCCTTTCTCCAATTTTCTAACGTTTTCAATAGCTTGCCTTAAAAAATCAGAAGGTAAATCAATGTTATGACAGAAATCCGCTTTTTGGCATTTTCTCAGCGAGAAACAGTCATTTTGTACCTGAAACACTGTAAGTGGTTTGGTGAGTCCAATAATGAAATGAGTCTCTCAAATCAACTACATAGACTCCTTTCTCCAATTTTATGACGTTTTCAATAGCTTGCCTTGAAAAATCAGAAGGTAAATCAATGTTATGACAGAAATCCGCTTTTTGGCATTTTCTCAGCGAGAAACAGTCATTTTGTACCTGAAACACTGTAAGTGGTTTGGTGAGTCCAATAATGAAATGAGTCTCTCAAATCAACTACATAGACTCCTTTCTCCAATTTTCTAACGTTTTCAATAGCTTGCCTTAAAAAATCAGAAGGTAAATCAATGTTATGACAGAAATCCGCTTTTTGGCATTTTCTCAGCGAGAAACAGTCATTTTGTACCTGAAACACTGTAAGTGGTTTGGTGAGTCCAATAATGAAATGACTCTCTCAAATCAACTACATAGACTCCTTTCTCCAATTTTCTAACGTTTTCAATAGCTTGCCTTAAAAAATCAGAAGGTAAATCAATGTTATGACAGAAATCCGCTTTTTGGCATTTTCTCAGCGAGAAACAGTCATTTTGTACCTGAAACACTGTAAGTGGTTTGGTGAGTCCAATAATGAAATGAGTCTCTCAAATCAACTACATAGACTCCTTTCTCCAATTTTATGACGTTTTCAATAGCTTGCCTTGAAAAATCAGAAGGTAAATCAATGTTATGACAGAAATCCGCTTTTTGGCATTTTCTCAGCGAGAAACAGTCATTTTGTACCTGAAACACTGTAAGTGGTTTGGTGAGTCCAATAATGAAATGAGTCTCTCAAATCAACTACATAGACTCCTTTCTCCAATTTTCTAACGTTTTCAATAGCTTGCCTTAAAAAATCAGAAGGTAAATCAATGTTATGACAGAAATCCGCTTTTTGGCATTTTCTCAGCGAGAAACAGTCATTTTGTACCTGATACACTGTAAGTGGTTTGGTGAGTCCAATAATGAAATGAGTCTCTCAAATCAACTACATAGACTCCTTTCTCCAATTTTCCGAAATTTTCAATAGCTTGCCTTGAAAAATCAGAAGGTAAATCAATGTTATGACAGAAATCCGCTTTTTGGCATTTTCTCAGCGAGAAACAGTCATTTTGTACCTGAAACACTGTAAGTGGTTTGGTGAGTCCAATAATGAAATGAGTCTCTCAAATCAACTACATAGACACCTTTCTCCAATTTTCTAACGTTTTCAATAGCTTGCCTTAAAAAATAAGAAGGTAAATCAATGTTATGACAGAAATCCGCTTTTTGGCATTTTCTCAGCGAGAAACAGTCATTTTGTACCTGAAACACTGTAAGCGGTTTGGAGAGTCCAATAATGAAATGAGTCTCTCAAATCAACTACATAGACACCTTTCTCCAATTTTCTAACGTTTTCAATAGCTTGCCTTAAAAAATAAGAAGGTAAATCAATGTTATGACAGAAATCCGCTTTTTGGCATTTTCTCAGCGAGAAACAGTAATTTTGTACCTGAAACACTGTAAGCGGTTTGGAGAGTCCAATAATGAAATGAGTCTCTCAAATCAACTACATAGACACCTTTCTCCAATTTGCTAACGTTTTCAATAGCTTGCCTTAAAAAATCAGAAGGTAAATCAATGTTATGACAGATATCCGCTTTTTGGCATTTTCTCAGCGAGAAACAGTCATTTTGTACCTGAAACACTGTAAGCGGTTTGGAGAGTCCAATAATGAAATGAGTCTCTCAAATCAACTACATAGACACCTTTCTCCAATTTTCTAACGTTTTCAATAGCTTGCCTTAAAAAATCAGAAGGTAAATCAATGTTATGACAGAAATCCGCTTTTTGGCCTTTTCTCAGCGAGAAACAGTCATTTTGTACCTGAAACACTGTAAGTGGTTTGGTGAGTCCAATAATGAAATGAGTCTCTCAAATCAACTACATAGACTCCTTTCTCCAATTTTCCGATATTTTCAATAGCTTGCCTTGAAAAATCAGAAGGTAAATCAATGTTATGACAGAAATCCGCTTTTTGGCATTTTCTCAGCGAGAAACAGTCATTTTGTACCTGAAACACTGTAAGTGGTTTGGTGAGTCCAATAATGAAATGAGTCCCTCAAATCAACTACATAGACACATTTCTCCAATTTTCCAACGTTTTCAATAGCTTGCCTTAAAAAATCAGAAGGTAAATCAATGTTATGACAGAAATCCGCTTTTTGGCATTTTCTCAGCGAGAAACAGTCATTTTGTACCTGAAACACTGTAAGTGGTTTGGTGAGTCCAATAATGAAATGAGTCTCTCAAATCAACTACATAGACTCCTTTCTCCAATTTTCTAACGTTTTCAATAGCTTGCCTTAAAAAATCAGAAGGTAAATCAATGTTATGACAGAAATCCGCTTTTTGGCATTTTCTCAGCGAGAAACAGTCATTTTGTACCTGAAACACTGTAAGTGGTTTGGTGAGTCCAATAATGAAATGAGTCTCTCAAATCAACTACATAGACTCCTTTCTCCAATTTTCCGAAATTTTCAATAGCTTGCCTTGAAAAATCAGAAGGTAAATCAATGTTATGACAGAAATCCGCTTTTTGGCATTTTCTCAGCGAGAAACAGTCATTTTGTACCTGAAACACTGTAAGTGGTTTGGTGAGTCCAATAATGAAATGAGTCTCTCAAATCAACTACATAGACACCTTTCTCCAATTTTCTAACGTTTTCAATAGCTTGCCTTAAAAAATAAGAAGGTAAATCAATGTTATGACAGAAATCCGCTTTTTGGCATTTTCTCAGCGAGAAACAGTCATTTTGTACCTGAAACACTGTAAGCGGTTTGGAGAGTCCAATAATGAAATGAGTCTCTCAAATCAACTACATAGACACCTTTCTCCAATTTTCTAACGTTTTCAATAGCTTGCCTTAAAAAATAAGAAGGTAAATCAATGTTATGACAGAAATCCGCTTTTTGGCATTTTCTCAGCGAGAAACAGTAATTTTGTACCTGAAACACTGTAAGCGGTTTGGAGAGTCCAATAATGAAATGAGTCTCTCAAATCAACTACATAGACACCTTTCTCCAATTTGCTAACGTTTTCAATAGCTTGCCTTAAAAAATCAGAAGGTAAATCAATGTTATGACAGATATCCGCTTTTTGGCATTTTCTCAGCGAGAAACAGTCATTTTGTACCTGAAACACTGTAAGTGGTTTGGTGAGTCCAATAATGAAATGAGTCTCTCAAATCAACTACATAGACTCCTTTCTCCAATTTTATGACGTTTTCAATAGCTTGCCTTGAAAAATCAGAAGGTAAATCAATGTTATGACAGAAATCCGCTTTTTGGCCTTTTCTCAGCGAGAAACAGTCATTTTGTACCTGAAACACTGTAAGTGGTTTGGTGAGTCCAATAATGAAATGAGTCTCTCAAATCAACTACATAGACTCCTTTCTCCAATTTTCCGACATTTTCAATAGCTTGCCTTGAAAAATCAGAAGGTAAATCAATGTTATGACAGAAATCCGCTTTTTGGCATTTTCTCAGCGAGAAACAGTCATTTTGTACCTGAAACACTGTAATTGGTTTGGTGAGTCCAATAATGAAATGAGTCCCTCAAATCAACTACATAGACACCTTTCTCCAATTTTCCAACGTTTTCAATAGCTTGCCTTAAAAAATCAGAAGGTAAATCAATGTTATGACAGAAATCCGCTTTTTGGCATTTTCTCAGCGAGAAACAGTCATTTTGTACCTGAAACACTGTAAGTGGTTTGGTGAGTCCAATAATGAAATGAGTCTCTCAAATCAACTACATAGACTCCTTTCTCCAATTTTCCGAAATTTTCAATAGCTTGCCTTGAAAAAGCAGAAGGTAAATCAATGTTATGACAGAAATCCGCTTTTTGGCATTTTCTCAGCGAGAAACAGTCATTTTGTACCTGAAACACTGTAAGTGGTTTGGTGAGTCCAATAATGAAATGAGTCTCTCAAATCAACTACATAGACTCCTTTCTCCAATTTTCCGACATTTTCAATAGCTTGCCTTGAAAAATCAGAAGGTAAATCAATGTTATGACAGAAATCCGCTTTTTGGCATTTTCTCAGCGAGAAACAGTCATTTTGTACCTGAAACACTGTAAGTGGTTTGGTGAGTCCAATAATGAAATGAGTCTCTCAAATCAACTACATAGACTCCTTTCTCCAATTTTCCGACATTTTCAATAGCTTGCCTTGAAAAATCAGAAGGTAAATCAATGTTATGACAGAAATCCGCTTTTTGGCATTTTCTCAGCGAGAAACAGTCATTTTGTACCTGAAACACTGTAAGTGGTTTGGTGAGTCCAATAATGAAATGAGTCTCTCAAATCAACTACATAGACTCCTTTCTCCAATTTTATGACATTTTCAATAGCTTGCCTTGAAAAATCAGAAGGTAAATCAATGTTATGACAGAAATCGGCTTTTTGGCATTTTCTCAGCGAGAAACAGTCATTTTGTACCTGAAACACTGTAAGTGGTTTGGTGAGTCCAATAATGAAATGAGTCTCTCAAATCAACGACATAGACACCTTTCTCCAATTTTCTAACGTTTTCAATAGCTTGCCTTAAAAAATAAGAAGGTAAATCAATGTTATGACAGAAATCCGCTTTTTGGCATTTTCTCAGCGAGAAACAGTCATTTTGTACCTGAAACACTGTAAGCGGTTTGGAGAGTCCAATAATGAAATGAGTCTCTCAAATCAACTACATAGACACCTTTCTCCAATTTTCTAACGTTTTCAATAGCTTGCCTTAAAAAATCAGAAGGTAAATCAATGTTATGACAGAAATCCGCTTTTTGGCATTTTCTCAGCGAGAAACAGTCATTTTGTACCTGAAACACTGTAAGTGGTTTGGTGAGTCCAATAATGAAATGAGTCTCTCAAATCAACTACATAGACACCTTTCTCCAATTTTCTAACGTTTTCAATAGCTTGCCTTAAAAAATCAGAAGGTAAATCAATGTTATGACAGAAATCCGCTTTTTGGCATTTTCTCAGCAAGAAACAGTCATTTTGTACCTGAAACACTGTAAGTGGTTTGGTGAGTCCAATAATGAAATGAGTCTCTCAAATCAACTACATAGACTCCTTTCTCCAATTTTCCGACATTTTCAATAGCTTGCCTTGAAAAATCAGAAGGTAAATCAATGTTATGACAGAAATCCGCTTTTTGGCATTTTCTCAGCGAGAAACAGTCATTTTGTACCTGAAACACTGTAAGTGGTTTGGTGAGTCCAATAATGAAATGAGTCGCTCAAATCAACTACATAGACACCTTTCTCCAATTTTCTAACGTTTTCAATAGCTTGCCTTAAAAAATCAGAAGGTAAATCAATGTTATGACAGAAATCCGCTTTTTGGCATTTTCTCAGCGAGAAACAGTCATTTTGTACCTGAAACACTGTAAGTGGTTTGGTGAGTCCAATAATGAAATGAGTCTCTCAAATCAACTACATAGACTCCTTTCTCCAATTTTCTAACGTTTTCAATAGCTTGCCTTAAAAAATCAGAAGGTAAATCAATGTTATGACAGAAATCCGCTTTTTGGCATTTTCTCAGCGAGAAACAGTCATTTTGTACCTGAAACACTGTAAGTGGTTTGGTGAGTCCAATAATGAAATGAGTCTCTCAAATCAACTACATAGACTCCTTTCTCCAATTTTATGACGTTTTCAATAGCTTGCCTTGAAAAATCAGAAGGTAAATCAATGTTATGACAGAAATCCGCTTTGTGGCATTTTCTCAGCGAGAAACAGTCATTTTGTACCTGAAACACTGTAAGTGGTTTGGTGAGTCCAATAATGAAATGAGTCTCTCAAATCAACTACATAGACTCCTTTCTCCAATTTTCCGACATTTTCAATAGCTTGCCTTGAAAAATCAGAAGGTAAATCAATGTTATGACAGAAATCCGCTTTTTGGCATTTTCTCAGCGAGAAACAGTCATTTTGTACCTGAAACACTGTAAGTGGTTTGGTGAGTCCAATAATGAAATGAGTCGCTCAAATCAACTACATAGACACCTTTCTCCAATTTTCTAACGTTTTCAATAGCTTGCCTTAAAAAATCAGAAGGTAAATCAATGTTATGACAGAAATCCGCTTTTTGGCATTTTCTCAGCGAGAAACAGTCATTTTGTACCTGAAACACTGTAAGTGGTTTGGTGAGTCCAATAATGAAATTAGTCTCTCAAATCAACTACATAGACTCCTTTCTCCAATTTTCTAACGTTTTCAATAGCTTGCCTTAAAAAATCAGAAGGTAAATCAATGTTATGACAGAAATCCGCTTTTTGGCATTTTCTCAGCGAGAAACAGTCATTTTGTACCTGAAACACTGTAAGTGGTTTGGTGAGTCCAATAATGAAATGAGTCTCTCAAATCAACTACATAGACTCCTTTCTCCAATTTTCTGACGTTTTCAATAGCTTGCCTTAAAAAATCAGAAGGTAGGATTCTTAATAGGACTAGCTGTTAATATCCCTAAAATATATCAGCACGATAACTCCTATCGGACATGACTGTGGGGTGGAGTTTGGACAGGATCGCGGGGCACCACCAAATCTACACGTCATCAGTTGTGTGCCTTGTCTTCATCAGGTGTTTCGGCCTCTTAACACAATACACCCTCTTCCAAGGTTGGCCTGCCACAGGCTGATCAGACCTGGGTGTGTGTCATATGGTGGCACCCCGTGGTCATCAAACAGCCCATGTTGCATCCCTCCGTTTCAGCCACAGCCAGTGACTGCTCCGTTCGGCTGCTTTGGCAAGTTCTTTTATTGCCTTCCGCTGGGCCTGTCCTCTGATCCCAACTTCCTTCAGGAGCCGTGTGGTGGACCTGGCTACAAAGCCTCGGCAGCCAACCTCCACTGGCCACACCTTTACGTTCCATCCCCGCGCCTCAGCATCAGCTGCTAGGTTAGCATAACGCAGCATTTTTCTTACGAATGCTTCGTCGATGTTATCCTCCCACGGGACAGTCAGCTCCACAATGAAGACACGCCGGCAGGACTTGGACCAGAGGACCAAATCTGGGCGCAGGTTGGTTGCTGCGATTTCTGGCGGGAAAGTGAGCCTCTGGCTGAGGTCTACCCGCATTTCCCAATCCCGGGCTGTGTCCAGTGGGCCCGAGTTTGGAGGTGATGGCTTGGTTCTCCGTTTCTCCCCTTGTCGGACGAATGTTGTCTTCCGTGGGAGGGTGGTCTGGGTTTTGAAAGGCATGGCGTTGATGGTGACCCTCTTGTCCTCAAGTTCGGCAGCCAAGCCCTTCAACCCTTGGTTATGGCGCCAGGTGTATCTTCCTTGAGTCAGGCTGGTCTTGCAACCCACCAGGATGTGTTTGAGGGTTGCTGGGGCTGCACACTGCAGGCAGGCTGGGTCCTCTCCATACCAGAGATGTAGGTTGGTTGGAGAGGGCAGGACATCATAAGTGGCTCTGATGATGAAGCTGAGCCTATTAGCCTCCATGCTCCACATCTCATTCCACGTGATTTTCCTCCTCTCCACACCCTCCCACCTCATCCAGCGTCCTTGCTGGGCTTGGGAGACTGCCTTGGCACACCTGGCTGCCTCCCCCTGGTTGCGCACCTCCTCAACCACCATGTGTCGCCGTTCAGACGGAGTAGCCTTTTGCCAAGCGGGTGTTGTTGCTTCCAGGCCAAGACCCCCTCTGCCATGTTGGACTCGTCCCACTATATCCCGGTGTCTGAGGGTGGTCTTTGCCACTGCTACTGCTGCAGATGGTTTCCATTTCCTCCCTGTTGCCAGGTTTGGAGCCGCATCTCTGACGCATGGGTCCCGGGATTCTGTAAGAGTCATTTCCACCCTTGTTTTGGCACATTTGTACTCCTCCACCAGGCTTGAGATTGGAAGGGAGAGCGCTCCATTGCCATACAGGCCTATGCTGGAAAGGCATCTCGGCAGTCCAAGCCACTTCCTCACTTGGGCATTCACCAGTCTCTCAAGCCGATTGACATAAGATAAGGTGACCTCATAGATGGAAATTGGCCACATGAGGCGAGGTAGCAGCCCAAACTTAAAGCACCATAGCTTCAATTTTCCAGGGAGAGCAGTGTTGTTAATCTGCTTGAGGCCGCTGATTGTATCCTGCCTGAGTTGTTCCACCTGCTCAGAGTCTTTAAGTTCTGCGCTATACCATCGGCCAAGGCTTTTGATAGGCTTCTCCAGAACTGTTGGGATTGGCTGGTCGTCCACATAGAACCTTGCATTGGTGAGCTTACCTTTGACAATGGAGATGCTACGGGATTTGCTGGGTTTAATCTCCATTCGTGCCCATTTGATGTTTCCCCGGAGTTTCTCCAGCAAACGTTTGGTACATGCGACCGTTGTTGTTATTGTCGTCATGTCGTCCATGTACGCCCTGATTGGGGGAAGACGGAGCCCGCTCTTCAATCGTTCTCCTCCAACCACCCATCGTGATGCACGAATAAGTAGCTCCATTGCCATTGTAAACACCAGTGGCGAGATGGTGCAGCCCGCCATAATGCCTATCTCAAGGTGCTGCCAGGCAGTTGTACTATCCTGTGCTGTAACACAGAATTGGAGATCCTGGAAGTAGGCTTTGACTAGACTTGTGATGCCCTCTGGCACTTGAAAGAAGTTGAACGCTGTCCACAAGATCTCATGAGGCACTGACCCGAAGGCATTGGCAAGATCTAAAAACACCACATGCAGGTCTTTCTTCTCCTTCTTGGCCGTCTGTACTTGGTGCCCGATGACATTTGTGTGTTCCAAGTAACCTGAGAACCCACTCATCCCTGCCTTTTGCACTGAGGTGTCAACAAAGTTGTTCGCCAGCAGGAATGCTGAGAGCCTACGGGCCACGACACTGAAGAAAATCTTTCCTTCCACATTGAGAAGGCTGATCTGGCGAAACTGCTCGATGGTTGAGGAATTCTTCTCTTTGGGAATCAGGATCCCTCCTGCCCGTCGCCATGCCTTTGGTATCATTCCTTTTTCCCATGCCACTTTCATAAGCTTCCAGAGGTATTTCAAGATGCCTGGCGTGTTCTTATACACCCTGTATGGAATGCCGTTGGGCCCCGGGGCTGAAGCTGTTCTTGCCCGTTTTACTGTGCTCTCAACTTCGCTCCATGGGGGGGGCCTTGTTTCCATCTGGTGCTCAGGTGGTTGGATGGGTGGCATATCCTCCGGAATGCTGGCTGGCACATGCCTCTGTTTGTCGGAGTAGGTCTTCCGAAGATGTTCTTCCAGTTCTCTTATGGGTACTTTGAGGGTCCCAGATTTCTCCCTGACAAAGAGGTCCTTAACAAATTTATAGGGATCTCTGTAGAAGGCAGTCCTCGTTCGCTCTCTCTTCTTATGTTGCCTTCTCAGGCTTTCTGCTCTTCGCAGTGCTGCCAGACGCTGCTTGATGTCGCCCTGTAGTGCCCCAAGGCCTTTCCTTTCCACTTCCGTGGCCTTCTTCCATTGTTTCCTCAGGCACCTCCTTTCTTTCACGAGTCTCTGAATCTCTTGTTGTCTCCTGGACTTGAGATGAGCAGATGGTTCCTTCTGTGTCTGCAAGTTCTCACGTTTCACACCAAATCTCTCTGCTCCATAGCTATAAATGGTCTCTCCGATCTTGTCCAGTTTTTTCTCCACACCCCCTTTCAGACCTTCTAAAAGGTGGACGAGGTCTGTGTCTGTGGTTTCCCACTCCTTTTTCTGACAGGATTTAGGCCACAAGATTTGAGGTTTTCGTCCAGTCAGCCTCCGCTCTACTGCTGTCTGTGGCTGGATGGGCTCTGGGCTGATGTTCATAAATGGATCTGTGCTTGATTGAGCTTCGTCTGGGGTTCTGATACCCTGTGGACTGTGGTGAATATCCTGCCACTGCGCTTCACTCGACTGATTTGCCCTACCTCTAAGGATGTAATGGTCAATGCGAGGCCCCTTGCTAAGCTCTCTCAGACACTTGAAACAATGTTATTACAGAAATCCGCTTTTTGGCATTTTCTCAGCGAGAAACAGTCATTTTGTACCTGAAACACTGTAAGTGGTTTGGTGAGTCCAATAATGAAATGAGTCTCTCAAATTAACTACATAGACACCTTTCTCCAATTTTCTAACGTTTTCAATAGCTTGCCTTAAAAAATCAGAAGGTAAAACAATGTTATTACAGAAATCCGCTTTTTGGCAGTTTCTCAGCGAGAAACAGTCATTTTGAACCTGAAACACTGTAAGTGGTTTGGTGAGTCCAATAATGAAATGAGTCTCTCAAATCAACTACATAGACTCCTTTCTCCAATTTTCTGACGTTTTCAATAGCTTGCCTTGAAAAATCAGAAGGTAAATCAATGTTATGACAGAAATCCGCTTTTTGGCATTTTCTCAGCGAGAAACAGTCATTTTGTACGTGAAACACTGTAAGTGGTTTGGTGAGTCCAATAATGATATGAGTCTCTCAAATCAAACTACATAGACTCTTTTCTCCAATTTTCTGACGTTTTCAATAGCTTGCCTTAAAAAATCAGAAGGTAAATCAATGTTATGACAGAAATCCGCTTTTTGGCAGTTTCTCAGCGAGAAACAGTCATTTTGTACCTGAAACACTGTAAGTGGTTTGGTGAGTCCAATAATGAAATGAGTCTCTCAAATCAACTACATAGACTCCTTTCTCCAATTTTATGACGTTTTCAATAGCTTGCCTTGAAAAATCAGAAGGTAAATCAATGTTATGACAGAAATCCGCTTTGTGGCATTTTCTCAGCGAGAAACAGTCATTTTGTACCTGAAACACTGTAAGTGGTTTGGTGAGTCCAATAATGAAATGAGTCTCTCAAATCAACTACATAGACTCCTTTCTCCAATTTTCCGACATTTTCAATAGCTTGCCTTGAAAAATCAGAAGGTAAATCAATGTTATGACAGAAATCCGCTTTTTGGCATTTTCTCAGCGAGAAACAGTCATTTTGTACCTGAAACACTGTAAGTGGTTTGGTGAGTCCAATAATGAAATGACTCTCTCAAATCAACTACATAGACTCCTTTCTCCAATTTTCTAACGTTTTCAATAGCTTGCCTTAAAAAATCAGAAGGTAAATCAATGTTATGACAGAAATCCGCTTTTTGGCATTTTCTCAGCGAGAAACAGTCATTTTGTACCTGAAACACTGTAAGTGGTTTGGTGAGTCCAATAATGAAATGAGTCTCTCAAATCAACTACATAGACTCCTTTCTCCAATTTTATGACGTTTTCAATAGCTTGCCTTGAAAAATCAGAAGGTAAATCAATGTTATGACAGAAATCCGCTTTTTGGCATTTTCTCAGCGAGAAACAGTCATTTTGTACCTGAAACACTGTAAGTGGTTTGGTGAGTCCAATAATGAAATGAGTCGCTCAAATCAACTACATAGACTCCTTTCTCCAATTTTATGACGTTTTCAATAGCTTGCCTTGAAAAATCAGAAGGTAAATCAATGTTATGACAGAAATCCGCTTTTTGGCATTTTCTCAGCGAGAAACAGTCATTTTGTACCTGAAACACTGTAAGTGGTTTGGTGAGTCCAATAATGAAATGAGTCTCTCAAATCAACTACATAGACTCCTTTCTCCAATTTTATGACGTTTTCAATAGCTTGCCTTGAAAAATCAGAAGGCAAATCAATGTTCTGACAGAAATCCGTTTTTTGGCATTTTCTCAGCGAGAAACAGTCATTTTGTACCTGAAACACTGTAAGTGGTTTGGTGAGTCCAATAATGAAATGAGTCTCTCAAATCAACTACATAGACTCATTTCTCCAATTTTCCGACAGTTTCAATAGCTTGCCTTGAAAAATCAGAAGGTAAATCAATGTTATGACAGAAATCCGCTTTTTGGCATTTTCTCAGCGAGAAACAGTCATTTTGTACCTGAAACACTGTAAGTGGTTTGGTGAGTCCAATAATGAAATGAGTCTCTCAAATCAACTACATAGACTCCTTTCTCCAATTTTCTAACGTTTTCAATAGCTTGCCTTAAAAAATCAGAAGGTAAATCAATGTTATGACAGAAATCCGCTTTTTGTCATTTTCTCAGCGAGAAACAGTCATTTTGTACCTGAAACACTGTAAGTGGTTTGGTGAGTCCAATAATGAAATGAGTCTCTCAAATCAACTACATAGACTCATTTCTCCAATTTTCCGACAGTTTCAATAGCTTGCCTTGAAAAATCAGAAGGTAAATCAATGTTATGACAGAAATCCGCTTTTTGGCATTTTCTCAGCGAGAAACAGTCATTTTGTACCTGAAACACTGTAAGTGGTTTGGTGAGTCCAATAATGAAATGAGTCTCTCAAATCAACTACATAGACTCCTTTCTCCAATTTTCTAACGTTTTCAATAGCTTGCCTTAAAAAATCAGAAGGTAAATCAATGTTATGACAGAAATCCGCTTTTTGTCATTTTCTCAGCGAGAAACAGTCATTTTGTACCTGAAACACTGTAAGTGGTTTGGTGAGTCCAATAATGAAATGAGTCTCTCAAATCAACTTCATAGACTCCTTTCTCCAATTTTCCGACATTTTCAATAGCTAGCCTTGAAAAATCAGAAGGTAAATCAATGTTATGACAGAAATCCGCTTTTTGGCATTTTCTCAGCGAGAAACAGTCATTTTGTACCTGAAACACTGTAAGTGGTTTGGTGAGTCCAATAATGAAATGAGTCCCTCAAATCAACTACATAGACACCTTTCTCCAATTGTCCAACGTTTTCAATAGCTTGCCTTAAAAAATCAGAAGGTAAATCAATGTTATGACAGAAATCCGCTTTTTGGCATTTTCTCAGCGAGAAACAGTCATTTTGTACCTGAAACACTGTAAGTGGTTTGGTGAGTCCAATAATGAAATGAGTCGCTCAAATCAACTACATAGACACCTTTCTCCAATTTTCTAACGTTTTCAATAGCTTGCCTTAAAAAATCAGAAGGTAAATCAATGTTATGACAGAAATCCGCTTTTTGGCATTTTCTCAGCGAGAAACAGTCATTTTGTACCTGAAACACTGTAAGTGGTTTGGTGAGTCCAATAATGAAATGAGTCTCTCAAATCAACTACATAGACTCCTTTCTCCAATTTTCTGACGTTTTCAATAGCTTGCCTTAAAAAATCAGAAGGTAGGATTCTTAATAGGACTAGCTGTTAATATCCCTAAAATACGATAACTCCTATCGGACATGACTGTGGGGTGGAGTTTGGACAGGATCGCGGGGCACCACCAAATCTACACGTCATCAGTTGTGTGCCTTGTCTTCATCAGGTGTTTCGGCCTCTTAACACAATACACCCTCTTCCAAGGTTGGCCTGCCACAGGCTGATCAGACCTGGGTGTGTGTCATATGGTGGCACCCCGTGGTCATCAAACAGCCCATGTTGCATCCCTCCGTTTCAGCCACAGCCAGTGACTGCTCCGTTCGGCTGCTTTGGCAAGTTCTTTTATTGCCTTCCGCTGGGCCTGTCCTCTGATCCCAACTTCCTTCAGGAGCCGTGTGGTGGACCTGGCTACAAAGCCTCGGCAGCCAACCTCCACTGGCCACACCTTTACGTTCCATCCCCGCGCCTCAGCATCAGCTGCTGGGTTAGCATAACGCAGCATTTTTCTTTCGAATGCTTCGTCGATGTTATCCTCCCACGGGACAGTCAGCTCCACAATGAAGACACGCCGGCAGGACTTGGACCAGAGGACCAAATCTGGGCGCAGGTTGGTTGCTGCGATTTCTGGCGGGAAAGTGAGCCTCTGGCTGAGGTCTACCCGCATTTCCCAATCCCGGGCTGTGTCCAGTGGGCCTGAGTTTGGAGGTGATGGCTTGGTTCTCCGTTTCTCCCCTTGTCGGACGAATGTTGTCTTCCGTGGGAGGGTGGTCTGGGTTTTGAAAGGCATGGCGTTGATGGTGACCCTCTTGTCCTCAAGTTCGGCAGCCAAGCCCTTCAACCCTTGGTTATGGCGCCAGGTGTATCTTCCTTGAGTCAGGCTGGTCTTGCAACCCACCAGGATGTGTTTGAGGGTTGCTGGGGCTGCACACTGCAGGCAGGCTGGGTCCTCTCCATACCAGAGATGTAGGTTGGTTGGAGAGGGCAGGACATCATAAGTGGCTCTGATGATGAAGCTGAGCCTATTAGCCTCCATGCTCCACATCTCATTCCACGTGATTTTCCTCCTCTCCACACCCTCCCACCTCATCCAGCGTCCTTGCTGGGCTTGGGAGACTGCCTTGGCACACCTGGCTGCCTCCCCCTGGTTGCGCACCTCCTCAACCACCATGTGTCGCCGTTCAGACGGAGTAGCCTTTTGCCAAGCGGGTGTTGTTGCTTCCAGGCCAAGACCCCCTCTGCCATGTTGGACTCGTCCCACTATATCCCGGTGTCTGAGGGTGGTCTTTGCCACTGCTACTGCTGCAGATGGTTTCCATTTCCTCCCTGTTGCCAGGTTTGGAGCCGCATCTCTGACGCATGGGTCCCGGGATTCTGTAAGAGTCATTTCCACCCTTGTTTTGGCACATTTGTACTCCTCCACCAGGCTTGAGATTGGAAGGGAGAGCGCTCCATTGCCATACAGGCCTATGCTGGAAAGGCATCTCGGCAGTCCAAGCCACTTCCTCACTTGGGCATTCACCAGTCTCTCAAGCCGATTGACATAAGATAAGGTGACCTCATAGATGGAAATTGGCCACATGAGGCGAGGTAGCAGCCCAAACTTAAAGCACCATAGCTTCAATTTTCCAGGGAGAGCAGTGTTGTTAATCTGCTTGAGGCCGCTGATTGTATCCTGCCTGAGTTGTTCCACCTGCTCAGAGTCTTTAAGTTCTGCGCTATACCATCGGCCAAGGCTTTTGATAGGCTTCTCCAGAACTGTTGGGATTGGCTGGTCGTCCACATAGAACCTTGCATTGGTGAGCTTACCTTTGACAATGGAGATGCTACGGGATTTGCTGGGTTTAATCTCCATTCGTGCCCATTTGATGTTTCCCCGGAGTTTCTCCAGCAAACGTTTGGTACATGCGACCGTTGTTGTTATTGTCGTCATGTCGTCCATGTACGCCCTGATTGGGGGAAGACGGAGCCCGCTCTTCAATCGTTCTCCTCCAACCACCCATCGTGATGCACGAATAAGTAGCTCCATTGCCATTGTAAACACCAGTGGCGAGATGGTGCAGCCCGCCATAATGCCTATCTCAAGGTGCTGCCAGGCAGTTGTACTATCCTGTGCTGTAACACAGAATTGGAGATCCTGGAAGTAGGCTTTGACTAGACTTGTGATGCCCTCTGGCACTTGAAAGAAGTTGAACGCTGTCCACAAGATCTCATGAGGCACTGACCCGAAGGCATTGGCAAGATCTAAAAACACCACATGCAGGTCTTTCTTCTCCTTCTTGGCCGTCTGTACTTGGTGCCCGATGACATTTGTGTGTTCCAAGTAACCTGAGAACCCACTCATCCCTGCCTTTTGCACTGAGGTGTCAACAAAGTTGTTCGCCAGCAGGAATGCTGAGAGCCTACGGGCCACGACACTGAAGAAAATCTTTCCTTCCACATTGAGAAGGCTGATCTGGCGAAACTGCTCGATGGTTGAGGAATTCTTCTCTTTGGGAATCAGGATCCCTCCTGCCCGTCGCCATGCCTTTGGTATCATTCCTTTTTCCCATGCCACTTTCATAAGCTTCCAGAGGTATTTCAAGATGCCTGGCGTGTTCTTATACACCCTGTATGGAATGCCGTTGGGCCCCGGGGCTGAAGCTGTTCTTGCCCGTTTTACTGTGCTCTCAACTTCGCTCCATGTGGGGGGCCTTGTTTCCATCTGGTGCTCAGGTGGTTGGATGGGTGGCATATCCTCCGGAATGCTGGCTGGCACATGCCTCTGTTTGTCGGAGTAGGTCTTCCGAAGATGTTCTTCCAGTTCTCTTATGGGTACTTTGAGGGTCCCAGATTTCTCCCTGACAAAGAGGTCCTTAACAAATTTATAGGGATCTCTGTAGAAGGCAGTCCTCGTTCGCTCTCTCTTCTTATGTTGCCTTCTCAGGCTTTCTGCTCTTCGCAGTGCTGCCAGACGCTGCTTGATGTCGCCCTGTAGTGCCCCAAGGCCTTTCCTTTCCACTTCCGTGGTCTTCTTCCATTGTTTCCTCAGGCACCTCCTTTCTTTCACGAGTCTCTGAATCTCTTGTTGTCTCCTGGACTTGAGATGAGCAGATGGTTCCTTCTGTGTCTGCAAGTTCTCACGTTTCACACCAAATCTCTCTGCTCCATAGCTATAAATGGTCTCTCCGATCTTGTCCAGTTTTTTCTCCACACCCCCTTTCAGACCTTATAAAAGGTGGACGAGGTCTGTGTCTGTGGTTTCCCACTCCTTTTTCTGACAGGATTTAGGCCACAAGATTTGAGGTTTTCGTCCAGTCAGCCTCCGCTCTACTGCTGTCTGTGGCTGGATGGGCTCTGGGCTGATGTTCATAAATGGATCTGTGCTTGATTGAGCTTCGTCTGGGGTTCTGATACCCTGTGGACTGTGGTGAATATCCTGCCACTGCGCTTCACTCGACTGATTTGCCCTACCTCTAAGGAAGTAATGGTCAATGCGAGGCCCCTTGCTAAGCTCTCTCAGACACTTGAAACAATGTTATTACAGAAATCCGCTTTTTGGCATTTTCTCAGCGAGAAACAGTCATTTTGTACCTGAAACACTGTAAGTGGTTTGGTGAGTCCAATAATGAAATGAGTCTCTCAAATCAACTACATAGACACCTTTCTCCAATTTTCTAACGTTTTCAATAGCTTGCCTTAAAAAATCAGAAGGTAAAACAATGTTATTACAGAAATCCGCTTTTTGGCAGTTTCTCAGCGAGAAACAGTCATTTTGAACCTGAAACACTGTAAGTGGTTTGGTGAGTCCAATAATGAAATGAGTCTCTCAAATCAACTACATAGACTCCTTTCTCCAATTTTCTGACGTTTTCAATAGCTTGCCTTGAAAAATCAGAAGGTAAATCAATGTTATGACAGAAATCCGCTTTTTGGCATTTTCTCAGCGAGAAACAGTCATTTTGTACCTGAAACACTGTAAGTGGTTTGGTGAGTCCAATAATGAAATGAGTCTCTCAAATCAACTACATAGACTCTTTTCTCCAATTTTATGACGTTTTCAATAGCTTGCCTTGAAAAATCAGAAGGTAAATCAATGTTCTGACAGAAATCCGTTTTTTGGCATTTTCTCAGCGAGAAACAGTCATTTTGTACCTGAAACACTGTAAGTGGTTTGGTGAGTCCAATAATGAAATGAGTCTCTCAAATCAACTACATAGACTCATTTCTCCAATTTTCCGACAGTTTCAATAGCTTGCCTTGAAAAATCAGAAGGTAAATCAATGTTATGACAGAAATCCGCTTTTTGGCATTTTCTCAGCGAGAAACAGTCATTTTGTACCTGAAACACTGTAAGTGGTTTGGTGAGTCCAATAATGAAATGAGTCCCTCAAATCAACTACATAGACACCTTTCTCCAATTTTCCAACGTTTTCAATAGCTTGCCTTAAAAAATCAGAAGGTAAATCAATGTTATGACAGAAATCCGCTTTTTGGCATTTTCTCAGCGAGAAACAGTCATTTTGTACCTGAAACACTGTAAGTGGTTTGGTGAGTCCAATAATGAAATGAGTCTCTCAAATCAACTACATAGATTCCTTTCTCCAATTTTCTAACGTTTTCAATAGCTTGCCTTAAAAAATCAGAAGGTAAATCAATGTTATGACAGAAATCCGCTTTTTGGCATTTTCTCAGCGAGAAACAGTCATTTTGTACCTGAAACACTGTAAGTGGTTTGGTGAGTCCAATAATGAAATGAGTCTCTCAAATCAACTTCAGAGACTCCTTTCTCCAATTTTCCGACATTTTCAATAGCTAGCCTTGAAAAATCAGAAGGTAAATCAATGTTATGACAGAAATCCGCTTTTTGGCATTTTCTCAGCCAGAAACAGTCATTTTGTACCTGAAACACTGTAAGTGGTTTGGTGAGTCCAATAATGAAATGAGTCCCTCAAATCAACTACATAGACACCTTTCTCCAATTTTCCAACGTTTTCAATAGCTTGCCTTAAAAAATCAGAAGGTAAATCAATGTTATGACAGAAATCCGCTTTTTGGCATTTTCTCAGCGAGAAACAGTCATTTTGTACCTGAAACACTGTAAGTGGTTTGGTGAGTCCAATAATGAAATGAGTCTCTCAAATCAACTACATAGACTCCTTTCTCCAATTTTCTGACGTTTTCAATAGCTTGCCTTAAAAAATCAGAAGGTAGGATTCTTAATAGGACTAGCTGTTAATATCCCTAAAATATATCAGCACGATAACTCCTATCGGACATGACTGTGGGGTGGAGTTTGGACAGGATCGCGGGGCACCACCAAATCTACACGTCATCAGTTGTGTGCCTTGTCTTCATCAGGTGTTTCGGCCTCTTAACACAATACACCCTCTTCCAAGGTTGGCCTGCCACAGGCTGATCAGACCTGGGTGTGTGTCATATGGTGGCACCCCGTGGTCATCAAACAGCCCATGTTGCATCCCTCCGTTTCAGCCACAGCCAGTGACTGCTCCGTTCGGCTGCTTTGGCAAGTTCTTTTATTGCCTTCCGCTGGGCCTGTCCTCTGATCCCAACTTCCTTCAGGAGCCGTGTGGTGGACCTGGCTACAAAGCCTCGGCAGCCAACCTCCACTGGCCACACCTTTACGTTCCATCCCCGCGCCTCAGCATCAGCTGCTAGGTTAGCATAACGCAGCATTTTTCTTTCGAATGCTTCGTCGATGTTATCCTCCCACGGGACAGTCAGCTCCACAATGAAGACACGCCGGCAGGACTTGGACCAGAGGACCAAATCTGGGCGCAGGTTGGTTGCTGCGATTTCTGGCGGGAAAGTGAGCCTCTGGCTGAGGTCTACCCGCATTTCCCAATCCCGGGCTGTGTCCAGTGGGCCTGAGTTTGGAGGTGATGGCTTGGTTCTCCGTTTCTCCCCTTGTCGGACGAATGTTGTCTTCCGTGGGAGGGTGGTCTGGGTTTTGAAAGGCATGGCGTTGATGGTGACCCTCTTGTCCTCAAGTTCGGCAGCCAAGCCCTTCAACCCTTGGTTATGGCGCCAGGTGTATCTTCCTTGAGTCAGGCTGGTCTTGCAACCCACCAGGATGTGTTTGAGGGTTGCTGGGGCTGCACACTGCAGGCAGGCTGGGTCCTCTCCATACCAGAGATGTAGGTTGGTTGGAGAGGGCAGGACATCATAAGTGGCTCTGATGATGAAGCTGAGCCTATTAGCCTCCATGCTCCACATCTCATTCCACGTGATTTTCCTCCTCTCCACACCCTCCCACCTCATCCAGCGTCCTTGCTGGGCTTGGGAGACTGCCTTGGCACACCTGGCTGCCTCCCCCTGGTTGCGCACCTCCTCAACCACCATGTGTCGCCGTTCAGACGGAGTAGCCTTTTGCCAAGCGGGTGTTGTTGCTTCCAGGCCAAGACCCCCTCTGCCATGTTGGACTCGTCCCACTATATCCCGGTGTCTGAGGGTGGTCTTTGCCACTGCTACTGCTGCAGATGGTTTCCATTTCCTCCCTGTTGCCAGGTTTGGAGCCGCATCTCTGACGCATGGGTCCCGGGATTCTGTAAGAGTCATTTCCACCCTTGTTTTGGCACATTTGTACTCCTCCACCAGGCTTGAGATTGGAAGGGAGAGCGCTCCATTGCCATACAGGCCTATGCTGGAAAGGCATCTCGGCAGTCCAAGCCACTTCCTCACTTGGGCATTCACCAGTCTCTCAAGCCGATTGACATAAGATAAGGTGACCTCATAGATGGAAATTGGCCACATGAGGCGAGGTAGCAGCCCAAACTTAAAGCACCATAGCTTCAATTTTCCAGGGAGAGCAGTGTTGTTAATCTGCTTGAGGCCGCTGATTGTATCCTGCCTGAGTTGTTCCACCTGCTCAGAGTCTTTAAGTTCTGCGCTATACCATCGGCCAAGGCTTTTGATAGGCTTCTCCAGAACTGTTGGGATTGGCTGGTCGTCCACATAGAACCTTGCATTGGTGAGCTTACCTTTGACAATGGAGATGCTACGGGATTTGCTGGGTTTAATCTCCATTCGTGCCCATTTGATGTTTCCCCGGAGTTTCTCCAGCAAACGTTTGGTACATGCGACCGTTGTTGTTATTGTCGTCATGTCGTCCATGTACGCCCTGATTGGGGGAAGACGGAGCCCGCTCTTCAATCGTTCTCCTCCAACCACCCATCGTGATGCACGAATAAGTAGCTCCATTGCCATTGTAAACACCAGTGGCGAGATGGTGCAGCCCGCCATAATGCCTATCTCAAGGTGCTGCCAGGCAGTTGTACTATCCTGTGCTGTAACACAGAATTGGAGATCCTGGAAGTAGGCTTTGACTAGACTTGTGATGCCCTCTGGCACTTGAAAGAAGTTGAACGCTGTCCACAAGATCTCATGAGGCACTGACCCGAAGGCATTGGCAAGATCTAAAAACACCACATGCAGGTCTTTCTTCTCCTTCTTGGCCGTCTGTACTTGGTGCCCGATGACATTTGTGTGTTCCAAGTAACCTGAGAACCCACTCATCCCTGCCTTTTGCACTGAGGTGTCAACAAAGTTGTTCGCCAGCAGGAATGCTGAGAGCCTACGGGCCACGACACTGAAGAAAATCTTTCCTTCCACATTGAGAAGGCTGATCTGGCGAAACTGCTCGATGGTTGAGGAATTCTTCTCTTTGGGAATCAGGATCCCTCCTGCCCGTCGCCATGCCTTTGGTATCATTCCTTTTTCCCATGCCACTTTCATAAGCTTCCAGAGGTATTTCAAGATGCCTGGCGTGTTCTTATACACCCTGTATGGAATGCCGTTGGGCCCCGGGGCTGAAGCTGTTCTTGCCCGTTTTACTGTGCTCTCAACTTCGCTCCATGTGGGGGGCCTTGTTTCCATCTGGTGCTCAGGTGGTTGGATGGGTGGCATATCCTCCGGAATGCTGGCTGGCACATGCCTCTGTTTGTCGGAGTAGGTCTTCCGAAGATGTTCTTCCAGTTCTCTTATGGGTACTTTGAGGGTCCCAGATTTCTCCCTGACAAAGAGGTCCTTAACAAATTTATAGGGATCTCTGTAGAAGGCAGTCCTCGTTCGCTCTCTCTTCTTATGTTGCCTTCTCAGGCTTTCTGCTCTTCGCAGTGCTGCCAGACGCTGCTTGATGTCGCCCTGTAGTGCCCCAAGGCCTTTCCTTTCCACTTCCGTGGCCTTCTTCCATTGTTTCCTCAGGCACCTCCTTTCTTTCACGAGTCTCTGAATCTCTTGTTGTCTCCTGGACTTGAGATGAGCAGATGGTTCCTTCTGTGTCTGCAAGTTCTCACGTTTCACACCAAATCTCTCTGCTCCATAGCTATAAATGGTCTCTCCGATCTTGTCCAGTTTTTTCTCCACACCCCCTTTCAGACCTTCTAAAAGGTGGACGAGGTCTGTGTCTGTGGTTTCTCACTCCTTTTTCTGACAGGATTTAGGCCACAAGATTTGAGGTTTTCGTCCAGTCAGCCTCCGCTCTACTGCTGTCTGTGGCTGGATGGGCTCTGGGCTGATGTTCATAAATGGATCTGTGCTTGATTGAGCTTCGTCTGGGGTTCTGATACCCTGTGGACTGTGGTGAATATCCTGCCACTGCGCTTCACTCGACTGATTTGCCCTACCTCTAAGGAAGTAATGGTCAATGCGAGGCCCCTTGCTAAGCTCTCTCAGACACTTGAAACAATGTTATTACAGAAATCCGCTTTTTGGCATTTTCTCAGCGAGAAACAGTCATTTTGTACCTGAAACACTGTAAGTGGTTTGGTGAGTCCAATAATGAAATGAGTCTCTCAAATCAACTACATAGACACCTTTCTCCAATTTTCTAACGTTTTCAATAGCTTGCCTTAAAAAATCAGAAGGTAAAACAATGTTATTACAGAAATCCGCTTTTTGGCAGTTTCTCAGCGAGAAACAGTCATTTTGAACCTGAAACACTGTAAGTGGTTTGGTGAGTCCAATAATGAAATGAGTCTCTCAAATCAACTACATAGACTCCTTTCTCCAATTTTCTGACGTTTTCAATAGCTTGCCTTGAAAAATCAGAAGGTAAATCAATGTTATGACAGAAATCCGCTTTTTGGCATTTTCTCAGCGAGAAACAGTCATTTTGTACCTGAAACACTGTAAGTGGTTTGGTGAGTCCAATAATGAAATGAGTCTCTCAAATCAACTACATAGACTCCTTTCTCCAATTTTCTGACGTTTTCAATAGCTTGCCTTGATAAATCAGCAGGTAAATCAATGTTATGACAGAAATCCGCTTTTTGGCATTTTCTCAGCGAGAAAGTCATTTTGTACCTGAAACACTGTAAGTGGTTTGGTGAGTCCAATAATGAAATGAGTCGCTCAAATCAACTACATAGACACCTTTCTCCAATTTTCTAACGTTTTCAATAGCTTGCCTTAAAAAATCAGAAGGTAAATCAATGTTATGACAGAAATCCGCTTTTTGGCCTTTTCTCAGCGAGAAACAGTCATTTTGTACCTGAAACACTGTAAGTGGTTTGGTGAGTCCAATAATGAAATGAGTCTCTCAAATCAAACTACATAGACTCTTTTCTCCAATTTTCTGACGTTTTCAATAGCTTGCCTTAAAAAGTCAGAAGGTAAATCAATGTTATGACAGAAATCCGCTTTTTGGCAGTTTCTCAGCGAGAAACAGTCATTTTGTACCTGAAACACTGTAAGTGGTTTGGTGAGTCCAATAATGAAATGAGTCTCTCAAATCAACTACATAGACTCCTTTCTCCAATTTTCTGACGTTTTCAATAGGTTGCCTTAAAAATTCAGAAGGTAAAACAATGTTATTACAGAAATCCGCGTTTTGGCATTTTCTCAGCGAGAAACAGTCACTTTGTACCTGAAACACTGTAAGTGGTTTGGTGAGTCCAATAATGAAATGAGTCTCTCAAATCAACTACATAGACACCTTTCTCCAATTTTCTAACGTTTTCAATAGCTTGCCTTGAAAAATCAGAAGGTAAATCAATGTTATGACAGAAATCCGCTTTTTGGCATTTTCTCAGCGAGAAACAGTCATTTTGTACGTGAAACACTGTAAGTGGTTTGGTGAGTCCAATAATGATATGAGTCTCTCAAATCAAACTACATAGACTCTTTTCTCCAATTTTCTGACGTTTTCAATAGCTTGCCTTAAAAAATCAGAAGGTAAATCAATGTTATGACAGAAATCCGCTTTTTGGCATTTTCTCAGCGAGAAAGTCATTTTGTATCTGAAACACTGTAAGTGGTTTGGTGAGTCCAATAATGAAATGAGTCCCTCAAATCAACTACATAGACACCTTTCTCCAATTTTCCAACGTTTTCAATAGCTTGCCTTAAAAAATCAGAAGGTAAATCAATGTTATGACAGAAATCCGCTTTTTGGCATTTTCTCAGCGAGAAACAGTCATTTTGTACCTGAAACACTGTAAGTGGTTTGGTGAGTTTAATAATGAAATGAGTCGCTCAAATCAACTACATAGAAACCTTTCTCCAATTTTCTAACGTTTTCAATAGCTTGCCTTAAAAAATCAGAAGGTAAATCAATGTTATGACAGAAATCCGCTTTTTGGCCTTTTCTCAGCGAGAAACAGTCATTTTGTACCTGAAACACTGTAAGTGGTTTGGTGAGTCCAATAATGAAATGAGTCTCTCAAATCAAACTACATAGACTCTTTTCTCCAATTTTCTGACGTTTTCAATAGCTTGCCTTAAAAAATCAGAAGGTAAATCAATGTTATGACAGAAATCCGCTTTTTGGCAGTTTCTCAGCGAGAAACAGTCATTTTGTACCTGAAACACTGTAAGTGGTTTGGTGAGTCCAATAATGAAATGAGTCTCTCAAATCAACTACATAGACTCCTTTCTCCAATTTTCTGACGTTTTCAATAGGTTGCCTTAAAAATTCAGAAGGTAAAACAATGTTATTACAGAAATCCGCGTTTTGGCATTTTCTCAGCGAGAAACAGTCACTTTGTACCTGAAACACTGTAAGTGGTTTGGTGAGTCCAATAATGAAATGAGTCTCTCAAATCAACTACATAGACACCTTTCTCCAATTTTCTAACGTTTCCAATAGCTTGCCTTGAAAAATCAGAAGGTAAATCAATGTTATGACAGAAATCCGCTTTTTGGCATTTTCTCAGCGAGAAACAGTCATTTTGTACGTGAAACACTGTAAGTGGTTTGGTGAGTCCAATAATGATATGAGTCTCTCAAATCAAACTACATAGACTCTTTTCTCCAATTTTCTGACGTTTTCAATAGCTTGCCTTAAAAAATCAGAAGGTAAATCAATGTTATGACAGAAATCCGCTTTTTGGCAGTTTCTCAGCGAGAAACAGTCATTTTGTACCTGAAACACTGTAAGTGGTTTGGTGAGTCCAATAAATGAAATGAGTCTCTCACATCAACTACATAGACTCCTTTCTCCAATTTTCTGACGTTTTCAATAGCTTGCCTTTAAAAATCAGAAGGTAAATCAATGTTATGACAGAAATCCGCTTTTTGGCAGTTTCTCAGCGAGAAACAGTCATTTTGTACCTGAAACACTGTAAGTGGTTTGGTGAGTCCAATAATGAAATGAGTCCCACAAATCAACTACATAGACTCCTTTCTCCAATTTTCTGACGTTTTCAATAGCTTGCCTTAAAAAATCAGAAGGTAAAACAATGTTATTACAGAAATCCGCTTTTTGGCATTTTCTCAGCGAGAAACGGTCATTTTGTACCTGAAACACTGTAAGTGGTTTGGTGAGTCCAATAATGAAATGAGTCCCTCAAATCAACTACATAGACTCCTTTCTCCAATTTTCTGACGTTTTCAATAGCTTGCCTTAAAAAATCAGAAGGTAAATCAATGTTATGACAGAAATCCGCTTTTTGGCATTTTCTCAGCGAGAAACAGTCATTTTGTACCTGAAACACTGTAAGTGGTTTGGTGAGTCCAATAATGAAATGAGTCTCTCAAATCAACTACTTAGACTCCTTTCTCCAATTTTCTGACGTTTTCAATAGCTTGCCTTGAAAAATCAGAAGGTAAAACAATGTTATTACAGAAATCCGCTTTTTGGCATTTTCTCAGCGAGAAACGGTCATTTTGTACTTGAAACACTGTAAGTGGTTTGGTGAGTCCAATAATGAAATGAGTCCCTCAAATCAACTACATAGACACCTTTCTCCAATTTTCTAACGTTTTCAATTGCTTGCCTTAAAAAATCAGAAGGTAAATCAATGTTATGACAGAGATCCGCTTTTTGGCAGTTTCTCAGCGAGAAACAGTCATTTTGTACCTGAAACACTGTAAGTGGTTTGGTGAGTCCAATAATGAAATGAGTCTCTCAAATCAACTACATAGACTCCTTTCTCCAATTTTCGGACGTTTTCAATAGCTTGCCTTAAAAAATCAGAAGGTAAATCAATGTTATGACAGAAATCCGCTTTTTGGCATTTTCTCAGCGAGAAACAGTCATTTTGTACCTGAAACACTGTAAGTGGTTTGGTGAGTCCAATAATGAAATGAGTCTCTCAAATCAACTACATAGACTCCTTTCTCCAATTTTCTGACGTTTTCAATAGCTTGCCTTAAAAAATCAGAAGGTAAAACAATGTTATTACAGAAATCCGCTTTTTGGCATTTTCTCAGCGAGAAACTGTCATTTTGTACCTGAAACACTGTAAGTGGTTTGGTGAGTCCAATAATGAAATGAGTCTCTCAAATCAACTACATAGACTCCTTTCTCCAATTTTCTGACGTTTTCCATAGCTTGCCTTAAAAAATCAGAAGGTAAATCAATGTTATGACAGAAATCCGCTTTTTGGCATTTTCTCAGCGAGAAACAGTCATTTTGTACCTGAAACACTGTAAGTGGTTTGGTGAGTCCAATAATGAAATGAGTCTCTCAAATCAACTACATAGACTCCTTTCTCCAATTTTCTGACGTTTTCAATAGCTTGCCTTAAAAAATCAGAAGGTAGGATTCTTAATAGGACTAGCTGTTAATATCCCTAAAATATATCAGCACGATAACTCCTATCGGACATGACTGTGGGGTGGAGTTTGGACAGGATCGCGGGGCACCACCAAATCTACACGTCATCAGTTGTGTGCCTTGTCTTCATCAGGTGTTTCGGCCTCTTAACACAATACACCCTCTTCCAAGGTTGGCCTGCCACAGGCTGATCAGACCTGGGTGTGTGTCATATGGTGGCACCCCGTGGTCATCAAACAGCCCATGTTGCATCCCTCCGTTTCAGCCACAGCCAGTGACTGCTCCGTTCGGCTGCTTTGGCAAGTTCTTTTATTGCCTTCCGCTGGGCCTGTCCTCTGATCCCAACTTCCTTCAGGAGCCGTGTGGTGGACCTGGCTACAAAGCCTCTGCAGCCAACCTCCACTGGCCACACCTTTACGTTCCATCCCCGCGCCTCAGCATCAGCTGCTAGGTTAGCATAACGCAGCCTTTTTCTTTCGAATGCTTCGTCGATGTTATCCTCCCACGGGACAGTCAGCTCCACAATGAAGACACGCCGGCAGGACTTGGACCAGAGGACCAAATCTGGGCGCAGGTTGGTTGCTGCGATTTCTGGCGGGAAAGTGAGCCTCTGGCTGAGGTCTACCCGCATTTCCCAATCCCGGGCTGTGTCCAGTGGGCCTGAGTTTGGAGGTGATGGCTTGGTTCTCCGTTTCTCCCCTTGTCGGACGAATGTTGTCTTCCGTGGGAGGGTGGTCTGGGTTTTGAAAGGCATGGCGTTGATGGTGACCCTCTTGTCCTCAAGTTCGGCAGCCAAGCCCTTCAACCCTTGGTTATGGCGCCAGGTGTATCTTCCTTGAGTCAGGCTGGTCTTGCAACCCACCAGGATGTGTTTGAGGGTTGCTGGGGCTGCACACTGCAGGCAGGCTGGGTCCTCTCCATACCAGAGATGTAGGTTGGTTGGAGAGGGCAGGACATCATAAGTGGCTCTGATGATGAAGCTGAGCCTATTAGCCTCCATGCTCCACATCTCATTCCACGTGATTTTCCTCCTCTCCACACCCTCCCACCTCATCCAGCGTCCTTGCTGGGCTTGGGAGACTGCCTTGGCACACCTGGCTGCCTCCCCCTGGTTGCGCACCTCCTCAACCACCATGTGTCGCCGTTCAGACGGAGTAGCCTTTTGCCAACCGGGTGTTGTTGCTTCCAGGCCAAGACCCCCTCTGCCATGTTGGACTCGTCCCACTATATCCCGGTGTCTGAGGGTGGTCTTTGCCACTGCTACTGCTGCAGATGGTTTCCATTTCCTCCCTGTTGCCAGGTTTGGAGCCGCATCTCTGACGCATGGGTCCCGGGATTCTGTAAGAGTCATTTCCACCCTTGTTTTGGCACATTTGTACTCCTCCACCAGGCTTGAGATTGGAAGGGAGAGCGCTCCATTGCCATACAGGCCTATGCTGGAAAGGCATCTCGGCAGTCCAAGCCACTTCCTCACTTGGGCATTCACCAGTCTCTCAAGCCGATTGACATGAGATAAGGTGACCTCATAGATGGAAATTGGCCACATGAGGCGAGGTAGCAGCCCAAACTTAAAGCACCATAGCTTTAATTTTCCAGGGAGAGCAGTGTTGTTAATCTGCTTGAGGCCGCTGATTGTATCCTGCCTGAGTTGTTCCACCTGCTCAGAGTCTTTAAGTTCTGCGCTATACCATCGGCCAAGGCTTTTGATAGGCTTCTCCAGAACTGTTGGGATTGGCTGGTCGTCCACATAGAACCTTGCATTGGTGAGCTTACCTTTGACAATGGAGATGCTACGGGATTTGCTGGGTTTAATCTCCATTCGTGCCCATTTGATGTTTCCCCGGAGTTTCTCCAGCAGACGTTTGGTACATGCGACCGTTGTTGTTATTGTCGTCATGTCGTCCATGTACGCCCTGATTGGGGGAAGACGGAGCCCGCTCTTCAATCGTTCTCCTCCAACCACCCATCGTGATGCACGAATAAGTAGCTCCATTGCCATTGTAAACACCAGTGGCGAGATGGTGCAGCCCGCCATAATGCCTATCTCAAGGTGCTGCCAGGCAGTTGTACTATCCTGTGCTGTAACACAGAATTGGAGATCCTGGAAGTAGGCTTTGACTAGACTTGTGATGCCCTCTGGCACTTGAAAGAAGTTGAACGCTGTCCACAAGATCTCATGAGGCACTGACCCGAAGGCATTGGCAAGATCTAAAAACACCACATGCAGGTCTTTCTTCTCCTTCTTGGCCGTCTGTACTTGGTGCCCGATGACATTTGTGTGTTCCAAGTAACCTGAGAACCCACTTATCCCTGCCTTTTGCACTGAGGTGTCAACAAAGTTGTTCGCCAGCAGGAATGCTGAGAGCCTACGGGCCACGACACTGAAGAAAATCTTTCCTTCCACATTGAGAAGGCTGATCTGGCGAAACTGCTCGATGGTTGAGGAATTCTTCTCTTTGGGAATCAGGATCCCTCCTGCCCGTCGCCATGCCTTTGGTATCATTCCTTTTTCCCATGCCACTTTCATAAGCTTCCAGAGGTATTTCAAGATGCCTGGCGTGTTCTTATACACCCTGTATGGAATGCCGTTGGGCCCCGGGGCTGAAGCTGTTCTTGCCCGTTTTACTGTGCTCTCAACTTCGCTCCATGTGGGGGGCCTTGTTTCCATCTGGTGCTCAGGTGGTTGGATGGGTGGCATATCCTCCGGAATGCTGGCTGGCACATGCCTCTGTTTGTCGGAGTAGGTCTTCCGAAGATGTTCTTCCAGTTCTCTTATGGGTACTTTGAGGGTCCCAGATTTCTCCCTGACAAAGAGGTCCTTAACAAATTTATAGGGATCTCTGTAGAAGGCAGTCCTCGTTCGCTCTCTCTTCTTATGTTGCCTTCTCAGGCATTCTGCTCTTCGCAGTGCTGCCAGACGCTGCTTGATGTCGCCCTGTAGTGCCCCAAGGCCTTTCCTTTCCACTTCCGTGGCCTTCTTCCATTGTTTCCTCAGGCACCTCCTTTCTTTCACGAGTCTCTGAATCTCTTGTTGTCTCCTGGACTTGAGATGAGCAGATGGTTCCTTCTGTGTCTGCAAGTTCTCACGTTTCACACCAAATCTCTCTGCTCCATAGCTATAAATGGTCTCTCCGATCTTGTCCAGTTTTTTCTCCACACCCCCTTTCAGACCTTCTAAAAGGTGGACGAGGTCTGTGTCTGTGGTTTCCCACTCCTTTTTCTGACAGGATTTAGGCCACAAGATTTGAGGTTTTCGTCCAGCTCTACTGCTGTCTGTGGCTGGATGGGCTCTGGGCTGATGTTCATAAATGGATCTGTGCTTGATTGAGCTTCGTCTGGGGTTCTGATACCCTGTGGTGAATATCCTGCCATTGGGCTTCACTCGACTGATTTGCCCTACCTCTAAGGAAGTAATGGTCAATGCGAGGCCCCTTGCTAAGCTCTCTCAGACACTTGAAACAATGTTATTACAGAAATCCGCTTTTTGGCAGTTTCTCAGCGAGAAACAGTCATTTTGTACCTGAAACACTGTAAGTGGTTTGGTGAGTCCAATAATGAAATGAGTCTCTCAAATCAACTACATAGACTCCTTTCTCCAATTTTCTAACGTTTTCAATAGCTTGCCTTAAAAAATCAGAAGGTAAATCAATGTTATGACAGAAATCCGCTTTTTGGCATTTTCTCAGCGAGAAACAGTCATTTTGTACCTGAAACACTGTAAGTGGTTTGGTGAGTCCAATAATGAAATGAGTCTCTCAAATCAACTACATAGACTCCTTTCTCCAATTTTCCGACATTTTCAATAGCTTGACTTGAAAAATCAGAAGGTAAATCAATGTTATGACAGAAATCCGCTTTTTGGCATTTTCTCAGCGAGAAACAGTCATTTTGTACCTGAAACACTGTAAGTGGTTTGGTGAGTCCAATAATGAAATGAGTCCCTCAAATCAACTACTTAGACTCCTTTCTCCAATTTTATGACGTTTTCAATAGCTTGCCTTGAAAAATCAGAAGGTAAATCAATGTTATGACAGAAATCCGCTTTTTGGCATTTTCTCAGCGAGAAACAGTCATTTTGTACCTGAAACACTGTAAGTGGTTTGGTGAGTCCAATAATGAAATGACTCTCTCAAATCAACTACATAGACACCTTTCTCCAATTTTCTAACGTTTTCAATAGCTTGCCTTAAAAAATCAGAAGGTAAATCAATGTTATGACAGAAATCCGCTTTTTGGCATTTTCTCAGCGAGAAACAGTCATTTTGTACCTGAAACACTGTAAGTGGTTTGGTGAGTCCAATAATGAAATGAGTCTCTCAAATCAACTACATAGACTCCTTTCTCCAATTTTCCGACATTTTCAATAGCTTGCCTTTAAAAATCAGAAGGTAAATCAATGTTATGACAGAAATCCGCTTTTTGGCATTTTCTCAGCGAGAAACAGTCATTTTGTACCTGAAACACTGTAAGCGGTTTGGAGAGTCCAATAATGAAATGAGTCTCTCAAATCAACTACATAGACACCTTTCTCCAATTTGCTAACGTTTTCAATAGCTTGCCTTAAAAAATCAGAAGGTAAATCAATGTTATGACAGATATCCGCTTTTTGGCATTTTCTCAGCGAGAAACAGTCATTTTGTACCTGAAACACTATAAGTGGTTTGGTGAGTCCAATAATGAAATGAGTCTCTCAAATCAACTACATAGACTCCTTTCTCCAATTTTCTAACGTTTTCAATAGCTTGCCTTAAAAAATCAGAAGGTAAATCAATGTTATGACAGAAATCCGCTTTTTGGCATTTTCTCAGCGAGAAACAGTCATTTTGTACCTGAAACACTGTAAGTGGTTTGGTGAGTCCAATAATGAAATGAGTCTCTGAAATCAACTACATAGACTCCTTTCTCCAATTTTATGACGTTTTCAATAGCTTGCCTTGAAAAATCAGAAGGTAAATCAATGTTATGACAGAAATCCGCTTTTTGGCATTTTCTCAGCGAGAAACAGTCATTTTGTACCTGAAACACTGTAAGTGGTTTGGTGAGTCCAATAATGAAATGAGTCTCTCAAATCAACTACATAGACACCTTTCTCCAATTTTCTAACGTTTTCAATAGCTTGCCTTAAAAAATAAGAAGGTAAATCAATGTTATGACAGAAATCCGCTTTTTGGCATTTTCTCAGCGAGAAACAGTCATTTTGTACCTGAAACACTGTAAGCGGTTTGGAGAGTCCAATAATGAAATGAGTCTCTCAAATCAACTACATAGACACCTTTCTCCAATTTTCTAACGTTTTCAATAGCTTGCCTTAAAAAATCAGAAGGTAAATCAATGTTATGACAGATATCCGCTTTTTGGCATTTTCTCAGCGAGAAACAGTCATTTTGTACCTGAAACACTGTAAGTGGTTTGGTGAGTCCAATAATGAAATGAGTCTCTCAAATCAACTACATAGACTCCTTTCTCCAATTTTCCGACATTTTCAATAGCTTGCCTTGAAAAATCAGAAGGTAAATCAATGTTATGGCAGAAATCCGCTTTTTGGGATTTTCTCAGCGAGAAACAGTCATTTTGTACCTGAAACACTGTAAGTGGTTTGGTGAGTCCAATAATGAAATGAGTCGCTCAAATCAACTACATAGACACCTTTCTCCAATTTTCTAACGTTTTCAATAGCTTGCCTTAAAAAATCAGAAGGTAAATCAATGTTATGACAGAAATCCGCTTTTTAGCCTTTTCTCAGCGAGAAACAGTCATTTTGTACCTGAAACACTGTAAGTGGTTTGGTGAGTCCAATAATGAAATGAGTCTCTCAAATCAACTACATAGACTCCTTTCTCAAATTTTCCGACATTTTCAATAGCTTGCCTTGAAAAATCAGAAGGTAAATCAATGTTATGACAGAAATCCGCTTTTTGGCATTTTCTCAGCGAGAAACAGTCATTTTGTACCTGAAACACTGTAAGTGGTTTGGTGAGTCCAATAATGAAATGAGTCTCTCAAATCAACTACATAGACTCTTTTCTCCAATTTTATGACATTTTCAATAGCTTGCCTTGAAAAATCAGAAGGTAAATCAATGTTATGGCAGAAATCCGCTTTTTGGGATTTTCTCAGCGAGAAACAGTCATTTTGTACCTGAAACACTGTAAGTGGTTTGGTGAGTCCAATAATGAAATGAGTCGCTCAAATCAACTACATAGACACCTTTCTCCAATTTTCTAACGTTTTCAATAGCTTGCCTTAAAAAATCAGAAGGTAAATCAATGTTATGACAGAAATCCGCTTTTTAGCCTTTTCTCAGCGAGAAACAGTCATTTTGTACCTGAAACACTGTAAGTGGTTTGGTGAGTCCAATAATGAAATGAGTCTCTCAAATCAACTACATAGACTCCTTTCTCAAATTTTCCGACATTTTCAATAGCTTGCCTTGAAAAATCAGAAGGTAAATCAATGTTATGACAGAAATCCGCTTTTTGGCATTTTCTCAGCGAGAAACAGTCATTTTGTACCTGAAACACTGTAAGTGGTTTGGTGAGTCCAATAATGAAATGAGTCTCTCAAATCAACTACATAGACTCCTTTCTCCAATTTTCCGACATTTTCAATAGCTTGCCTTAAAAAATCAGAAGGTAAATCAATGTTATGACAGAAATCCGCTTTTTGGCATTTTCTCAGCGAGAAACAGTCATTTTGTACCTGAAACACTGTAAGTGGTTTGGTGAGTCCAATAATGAAATGAGTCTCTGAAATCAACTACATAGACTCCTTTCTCCAATTTTCCGACATTTTCAATAGCTTGCCTTGAAAAATCAGAAGGTAAATCAATGTTATGACAGAAATCCGCTTTTTGGCATTTTCTCAGCGAGAAACAGTCATTTTGTACCTGAAACACTGTAAGTGGTTTGGTGAGTCCAATAATGAAATGAGTCTCTCAAATCAACTACATAGACACCTTTCTCCAATTTTCTAACGTTTTCAATAGCTTGCCTTAAAAAATAAGAAGGTAAATCAATGTTATGACAGAAATCCGCTTTTTGGCATTTTCTCAGCGAGAAACAGTCATTTTGTACCTGAAACACTGTAAGCGGTTTGGAGAGTCCAATAATGAAATGAGTCTCTCAAATCAACTACATAGACACCTTTCTCCAATTTTCTAACGTTTTCAATAGCTTGCCTTAAAAAATCAGAAGGTAAATCAATGTTATGACAGATATCCGCTTTTTGGCATTTTCTCAGCGAGAAACAGTCATTTTGTACCTGAAACACTGTAAGTGGTTTGGTGAGTCCAATAATGAAATGAGTCTCTCAAATCAACTACATAGACTCCTTTCTCCAATTTTCCGACATTTTCAATAGCTTGCCTTGAAAAATCAGAAGGTAAATCAATGTTATGGCAGAAATCCGCTTTTTGGGATTTTCTCAGCGAGAAACAGTCATTTTGTACCTGAAACACTGTAAGTGGTTTGGTGAGTCCAATAATGAAATGAGTCGCTCAAATCAACTACATAGACACCTTTCTCCAATTTTCTAACGTTTTCAATAGCTTGCCTTAAAAAATCAGAAGGTAAATCAATGTTATGACAGAAATCCGCTTTTTAGCCTTTTCTCAGCGAGAAACAGTCATTTTGTACCTGAAACACTGTAAGTGGTTTGGTGAGTCCAATAATGAAATGAGTCTCTCAAATCAACTACATAGACTCCTTTCTCAAATTTTCCGACATTTTCAATAGCTTGCCTTGAAAAATCAGAAGGTAAATCAATGTTATGACAGAAATCCGCTTTTTGGCATTTTCTCAGCGAGAAACAGTCATTTTGTACCTGAAACACTGTAAGTGGTTTGGTGAGTCCAATAATGAAATGAGTCTCTCAAATCAACTACATAGACTCCTTTCTCCAATTTTCCGACATTTTCAATAGCTTGCCTTAAAAAATCAGAAGGTAAATCAATGTTATGACAGAAATCCGCTTTTTGGCATTTTCTCAGCGAGAAACAGTCATTTTGTACCTGAAACACTGTAAGTGGTTTGGTGAGTCCAATAATGAAATGAGTCTCTGAAATCAACTACATAGACTCCTTTCTCCAATTTTCCGACATTTTCAATAGCTTGCCTTGAAAAATCAGAAGGTAAATCAATGTTATGACAGAAATCCGCTTTTTGGCATTTTCTCAGCGAGAAACAGTCATTTTGTACCTGAAACACTGTAAGTGGTTTGGTGAGTCCAATAATGAAATGAGTCGCTCAAATCAACTACATAGACACCTTTCTCCAATTTTCCGACATTTTCAATAGCTTGCCTTAAAAAATCAGAAGGTAAATCAATGTTATGACAGAAATCCGCTTTTTGGCATTTTCTCAGCGAGAAACAGTCATTTTGTACCTGAAACACTGTAAGTGGTTTGGTGAGTCCAATAATGAAATGAGTCTCTGAAATCAACTACATAGACTCCTTTCTCCAATTTTCCGACATTTTCAATAGCTTGCCTTGAAAAATCAGAAGGTAAATCAATGTTATGACAGAAATCCGCTTTTTGGCATTTTCTCAGCGAGAAACAGTCATTTTGTACCTGAAACACTGTAAGTGGTTTGGTGAGTCCAATAATGAAATGAGTCGCTCAAATCAACTACATAGACACCTTTCTCCAATTTTCTAACGTTTTCAATAGCTTGCCTTAAAAAATCAGAAGGTAAATCAATGTTATGACAGAAATCCGCTTTTTGGCATTTTCTCAGCGAGAAACAGTCATTTTGTACCTGAAACACTGTAAGTGGTTTGGTGAGTCCAATAATGAAATGAGTCCCTCAAATTAACTACATAGACACCTTTCTCCAATTTTCCAACGTTTTCAATAGCTTGCCTTAAAAAATCAGAAGGTAAATCAATGTCATGACAGAAATCCGCTTTTTGGCATTTTCTCAGCGAGAAACAGTCAGTTTGTACCTGAAACACTGTAAGTGGTTTGGTGAGTCCAATAATGAAATGAGTCTCTCAAATCAACTACATAGACTCCTTTCTCCAATTTTCTAACGTTTTCAATAGCTTGCCTTAAAAAATCAGAAGGTAAATCAATGTTATGACAGAAATCCGCTTTTTGGCATTTTCTCAGCGAGAAACAGTCATTTTGTACCTGAAACACTGTAAGTGGTTTGGTGAGTCCAATAATGAAATGAGTCTCTCAAATCAACTACATAGACACCTTTCTCCAATTTTCTAACGTTTTCAATAGCTTGCCTTTAAAAAATAAGAAGGTAAATCAATGTTATGACAGAAATCCGCTTTTTGGCATTTTCTCAGCGAGAAACAGTCATTTTGTACCTGAAACACTGTAAGCGGTTTGGAGAGTCCAATAATGAAATGAGTCTCTCAAATCAACTACATAGACACCTTTCTCCAATTTGCTAACGTTTTCAATAGCTTGCCTTAAAAAATCAGAAGGTAAATCAATGTTATGACAGATATCCGCTTTTTGGCATTTTCTCAGCGAGAAACAGTCATTTTGTACCTGAAACACTGTAAGTGGTTTGGTGAGTCCAATAATGAAATGACTCTCTCAAATCAACTACATAGACTCCTTTCTCCAATTTTCTAACGTTTTCAATAGCTTGCCTTAAAAAATCAGAAGGTAAATCAATGTTATGACAGAAATCCGCTTTTTGGCATTTTCTCAGCGAGAAACAGTCATTTTGTACCTGAAACACTGTAAGTGGTTTGGTGAGTCCAATAATGAAATGAGTCTCTCAAATCAACTACATAGACTCCTTTCTCCAATTTTATGACGTTTTCAATAGCTTGCCTTGAAAAATCAGAAGGTAAATCAATGTTATGACAGAAATCCGCTTTTTGGCATTTTCTCAGCGAGAAACAGTCATTTTGTACCTGAAACACTGTAAGTGGTTTGGTGAGTCCAATAATGAAATGAGTCTCTCAAATCAACTACATAGACTCCTTTCTCCAATTTTCTAACGTTTTCAATAGCTTGCCTTAAAAAATCAGAAGGTAAATCAATGTTATGACAGAAATCCGCTTTTTGGCATTTTCTCAGCGAGAAACAGTCATTTTGTACCTGAAACACTGTAAGTGGTTTGGTGAGTCCAATAATGAAATGACTCTCTCAAATCAACTACATAGACTCCTTTCTCCAATTTTCTAACGTTTTCAATAGCTTGCCTTAAAAAATCAGAAGGTAAATCAATGTTATGACAGAAATCCGCTTTTTGGCATTTTCTCAGCGAGAAACAGTCATTTTGTACCTGAAACACTGTAAGTGGTTTGGTGAGTCCAATAATGAAATGAGTCTCTCAAATCAACTACATAGACTCCTTTCTCCAATTTTATGACGTTTTCAATAGCTTGCCTTGAAAAATCAGAAGGTAAATCAATGTTATGACAGAAATCCGCTTTTTGGCATTTTCTCAGCGAGAAACAGTCATTTTGTACCTGAAACACTGTAAGTGGTTTGGTGAGTCCAATAATGAAATGAGTCTCTCAAATCAACTACATAGACTCCTTTCTCCAATTTTCTAACGTTTTCAATAGCTTGCCTTAAAAAATCAGAAGGTAAATCAATGTTATGACAGAAATCCGCTTTTTGGCATTTTCTCAGCGAGAAACAGTCATTTTGTACCTGATACACTGTAAGTGGTTTGGTGAGTCCAATAATGAAATGAGTCTCTCAAATCAACTACATAGACTCCTTTCTCCAATTTTCCGAAATTTTCAATAGCTTGCCTTGAAAAATCAGAAGGTAAATCAATGTTATGACAGAAATCCGCTTTTTGGCATTTTCTCAGCGAGAAACAGTCATTTTGTACCTGAAACACTGTAAGTGGTTTGGTGAGTCCAATAATGAAATGAGTCTCTCAAATCAACTACATAGACACCTTTCTCCAATTTTCTAACGTTTTCAATAGCTTGCCTTAAAAAATAAGAAGGTAAATCAATGTTATGACAGAAATCCGCTTTTTGGCATTTTCTCAGCGAGAAACAGTCATTTTGTACCTGAAACACTGTAAGCGGTTTGGAGAGTCCAATAATGAAATGAGTCTCTCAAATCAACTACATAGACACCTTTCTCCAATTTTCTAACGTTTTCAATAGCTTGCCTTAAAAAATAAGAAGGTAAATCAATGTTATGACAGAAATCCGCTTTTTGGCATTTTCTCAGCGAGAAACAGTAATTTTGTACCTGAAACA